>NC_046371.1:27423940-27514508 GCF_011125445.2 Fundulus heteroclitus
CACATCCAGATGAAAAGTTTCTGGTTCCTCTTTCAAGAAAGGAGCTGAGGAGGATGTATTTTATGTTGTTTGTCTGTCTGCCTGCAGTTTTTTTTTATTTTACAAAGACAACAGAAATGTGTTAAGCTGAATTTGATTTAAGAAAAAAGTTGTTGCCAGGATGCGGTTTTAGTGAATTACTTAACTTTGAGTGCAGATTTGTGCTTTTCAGGTTGTGACGCTAGGCCTGAGCATAGGACTGTACTCATGGTAAGTCACTCAGTCAGAGGTCGCCAAAGCTCTTTGCACATCTGGTCTCATAGAGTCTCTCCTAAAGCTACTGTTTAAATCTAGTACTTTAAAAAATATCAATAGCCCTTGAATCTTTTCACACATTGCAATCACAAGTGTCACTGTATTTACCTAGAAGGGCAGTCCCAAACAAAATAACCAATAACTGTGAAGTGGTGGGAAAAGGCTTACAAAGAAAAATTTAAAACATTTGATGTGTATTTGGAATCAGCCCACTTTAGTCTGATACCCCAAAATACAATGTGGAGCAATCCAGAATCGGGTTTCCCCTGAGTCTGCCTTGGTGCTCTGGGAGTCTTTGGCTCCTCACAACCACTCTTAAGCATTTTTCTTATGGATAAACCTTACATATACAAGTGCACACCAACAAACATCTACAGGTGCCAGATGTTTACACTTCTATACAGATAAACCCTATGGTTAGTTCTGTCACTAAATACATCTTGTATTAAATGATACTGCATATTTTTCAGTGACTTTTTCAAAGGCATTGGTCATTTGTAACTGTGATACTTTTTACCTCATCTTTTTCTCTTGCTTTTCTTTCTCTTTTACCGTTTGAAATTACACCTTTTAAAATATTTCCAAAATAATACCCAAATAAAGTTTTTTGCATGTATATCAAGCAGAGCGCTGTAGCGAAAGCAGTAATGCTCTACTTGTGAAAGTAAATCTGTTGGGTTCTCTTTGCCGTTAAGAAAGCAATTCTTAGTGCTACACTGCCAGACAGGACACGTAAAAAAAAGAGAAAAAGACCAAAGCATGTTTTAAAATAATGACCCCAAGCTTTAAAGAGCTCATGAAGCACTGTTCAATCAAAAAGTGCTCGTCTTCCAACACATGGTCGCCCTCCTACGCTTAAAGGGAGGATTATTCAGAGAAACATTTCAGAGTCCCGTGGTAACTCTGGGCATCCATCCCAATTATGATATCAGAATTGTATATGATGATGGTGTTACATTTTAAAAGAAAAAGTTATTAATTTAGTTTTTCAGCCTGTGCAATCTGGCAGAGGGGCAAACTATGGACAGCGGCCTTTGGTTTTGGTGCATTTACATTATTGCTATTCAAAATGCTAATTTGTGCCCATTGAGCTAATGAAAATAGCACAAAAAATGACAAATAGTGATGGCAGCATTATCCTGTGGAACTGCTTTTTTTTTGCCAGTGACAGGGAAAATGGTCAAAATTGATGGAAAGATGGATGGAGCTAAATTCAGGCCAATCCTGGAAGAAAACCTTCTTTAGAGGTTGTGCCTACTTGAAATGCAGTTTAGTTTTCGGAGGAACAGTGACCTTAAACACACAGTCAGAGCTGAAATTATCAAAGCATGTTCACGTGCTAGAATGAGCCAATCACAGTCCAGATTTAAATCTAATTGAGAATCTATCATCCAATCAGACTGACAGTTTTGCAGTGAAGACCAGGAGATATTGTGATGCTAGTGGCCTTTAATAATAGAAGTTTAACAGGAGGAAGGGCAGAGAGAAAAGGGGAAGACATGCTGTAACTGGCCCAGGTGCAGGTATTAATCTGGGAAAGCTACATAGAGGTCTACAGCCTCCATATGTGGTGGGCCTGCACTCCCACTGATCCACACGGTGCCTCAGCACACCGCACTTTTCAGATCTTTCTTGACAAAGTATGTTCAGACCATGCATCATTTTCCCCCTCACTTCCCAATGTATGTGCTACTTAGTGTTCGCTGTTTACTAAATCATCCAAGTAAAAAGCTCTCTAGTTTGTGGTTTAAATGTGACGATTAAAGAGATCAAGGGGTCCAGATAATTTCGCACAGGACTCCATGTTTACAGCCAGCGATCTGCAACTTATTGTTTGAAACTGACTCTGGCTTTGTGTTTTCAGCCAAAGCAGAAAAAGAAACCACACAAACAGCCCTGACCTCATAATGTTTACCTCTAAGCTTGCCACTTCCTTCAAAAGAACAAGTGACACCACATATTCTGGTGTTGTTCCCATGAAGTAGAGTGAATTTGTTTGTTTTTTTCCATGAGACAGGTGTATTTGCACGCTTGGTCTATTCTAGAGCAGAACAAAGTGCAAACTAACAGAAAAAAAACAAGATATCCGTATCTACCTGCCTCCTCCATGTTCCCGAATCGACAGATCTGACTGATGCTACTGATCCAGCCGTTCATCTCCTCCTCCGTGTTGGCAACCAGGTAAAAAACACGGGAAGACGTTTTCACCACGAAGAGGTGCTTCCCGTGAAAGTCCCGCTTTATCCGCAGCTGGTTGTCGAGCATCTCCACCTCGCACTCCTTCAGGTCGATGGTCCGGATCGGCTTCTTGGAGTTCTTGCTCTGGTAATATTCCAGCACATCTGGATTGCCGCACATGCGCCCCGTCCGGAGCACGAACCAGCGCTTCCGCCATGCCTGCAAGGTGGAAGGAAAACAATGTTTAACATCTCAGAGGTGTTGTTTGATTGATTTGAATTAGTATTTCATTTTAAAGCAAACTTGTATGTGAAATGTGTACAATTTTATTGTCGTATTGTCGCTGTGGAATTTGTGGTAAAAAGATGCATGACCTGTCCTCTAGAAATCAGAATCTACCACATCTCATCAATAGCCTCTGACTGGCATTTAGCAGATCTAATCTGAATATCTATCATGTGTATGAAATGCATCAAAACTAAGAACTCCTTCAATGTTCAGACTATAAATGCCTCAACCAGAAGCGTGTTCCTTAATGCATTTACTTTAAGTTTATTAAAACACGAATAAAGGTTGGAGACGACTGCTTTCACGCATAAATGGGAAGAATCTGCCCATTCCTTCACTTTCTGTTGAATTCAAAATTCTTTTAGACATTTTATTCCTCCTTACATATCATAGTCCTTAGAATAATAATAATAATAATAAATAAATAAATCAAAATCTGCAAGTCAGGCCTCAAAGGCTAGCATTAAATGGTAACTATGGAATACATCGACAGAAACTTATTCTTCCGTAAAGAAGCTCCTGAAACGCCCTAAGATTTGTTTGTTCAGGCAATTAAGATTTTAAAAAAAATATTGTTCTGTTATCCACAACTGTTATCATGGGAAAGTTTAGATTTAACAAAATTTGCCTTGAAAGCAGTGACTTCAGCAGCTGGCTCCTGTATACTGTGGAGATAAAGTTTGAAGTAAGGAAACCTAGCTTTTAAGAGCACAAGACTTGCATGGAGGAGTTAACGATAACCAACATGAGTAGTCGAAATTGTATTGTTCTTGCTCATCTTGTTAAATAAGTTAAATATAATTTATTAACCAAGTATGTGAGGCATGGAATTGTTTTCTATAATTCATTTATGTCTTAAATTTGAATCCTTAGGATCTTCAAAAGGTGATAAATGTCTGTAATGTAACTTATTAAAAGGCACAGAAACCCTGAAGACATTTTTTTGTAAATGTTATTCTTAGTTTCTGCACTGCGGCTGCCGCACGGTTCCAGGAGCTCTGCTCCTCAGATCACTGTTGTTGCTTTGTTGTTGTTGATGATCAGAGAATCTGGCCAGAACTTCTGCTCCCAACAGCTAACTTTGCAGCTTTAAACATTTTTTTTTTCTCTTTTTGCTTTTCTTTTGGTCAGTAAGCGGAACCTCAGCTCCAGTTTCCCAGAACTGCAGAGAAGAGGAAGTTGACTGTATTTAGCAGAAAATTTCTAACACAACGAAATAGGTATTTATACATCTCTTGGTTTATGCTGAAAACTGACTCCACGCTTTACTACAAGCTTATAAGAAGTACTACCTAAAGCAATTTCACATAATTCAGTCAAGAATTAGCTATTCCTCAGGAAAAATCCAAAAATTTGAATAATTAAATAGAAGAATACTGTTAGTAAGTCACAATAAGTAGGTTTACTGTAAGGATAAAATAATTTCTAAGGTCTTTGGTGGCTTTTAAGTGCATTGTTGGGGGTCAGTGATGTGATCATACTGAATAGGTATTTTGTTTGTTGTTTGTGGGCGATCTCTTTCTGCACAAGCCAGTCATGTATTTATGCGCTGTTACCAGGAAATTGGTCGGCCCACAACACATTTGGTGCTAATAGTGCTGCCGGGTTTTAGAGGAAACCATAACTACAGATGGCAGCTCGATCCAGTGTGTGTTCACTATTATGCAAAGTTTTAGGCACCGGTGAAAATATGTTGTTTTGTTTACTGAGGTCAGTCCTCCAGGAGAAAAAAACATAATGATGTTTACATGGCATATACTTACAGAGAAATGTAGAAAACCGATTTTTCACAGGTTATCACCTGATCTTTTCTCCATCAGGCTAAAGTTAATTTATTTCCCACGTGTAAAGTCGACATAAGGCAAGACGAAAAGAACGTTTGTGAGGCAAAATCATGCCTGATCATGAGGTTTTTTTCATGTATCTTTGGTTCACTTTTTTTTAGAAGAAGTTAGCGTTTTCTGCCATCATGTGACCAAAGTAAACTCTGGTCAAATCTTAACATCTTTCCTCAAAACTGAGTCATTCCTAACTGGGTCATTTATACATTTGCAGAAATGACTCACTCACTGGGCTGAACAGTGGCGCAGCTGTTGCCATGGGTTCAAGTCCTACCTGGGTCTTTCTGCACGGAGTGTGCATGTTCTCCCTGTGCATGCGTGGGTTCTCTCCAGGTACTCCGGCTTCCTCCCACAGTCCAAAAACATGACTGTTAGGTTAATTGGCCTCTCTAAATTCTCCTTAGGTGTGAGTGTGTGCGAGAATGGTTGTTTGTCCTGTTTGTGTCTGTGTTGCCCTGTGATAGAGGGTGACCTGTCCAGGGTGTACCCCCCCCCCCCCCATTGACAGCTGGAGATAGGCACCAGTACCCCTCGCGACCCCACAAGGGAAAGACGTGTTAGAAAATGAATGGATGGACTCACTCATTGACACTCAGATTTGTCCAGGTTGAATCTCTCCTGTTTGCAATCCGGTAGGTATAAAAGATGCAGAGTTTTGTGTATTACTGCACAATCCCAAAAGTATTCTTACTCCTTAAACTTTTTGACTTTGTGTCATGAAACAACAGTAAACATATTTATTTTTATATGATAGACCAACGCAAAAAGCATACCGCAGGGATGTGAAAGAATATTGATGCATAGTTTGAAGAATATACATTTTACAGATACAATTCGGAAAATGTGTTGCTGCAATCGCATTCAGTGCCCTTTAATCACGGTGCAGCAATCGACTTCAGAAGTCCCATAACAGGTGAATGTCAGAGTCATACGGAGAAATAGAAAGTGGTAACTCTGGAGAAGCTGCAGGGATTCAGAGCTCAGGTGGGAGAATCTGTCAACAAGACCGCTATTAGTTTTGTACTCCAAATCCTTCCTTTATGGAAGGGAGGGATGAAAACAAGCATTAATTAAAGAAATAAGTTGTATTTACAGTTTACCATAACCTAAATAAACATGAAGAAAAGGGCTCTGGTCCAATGGGGCCAAAGTTTAACTTCTTGATCGACACGTAAAATGCTATGCGTGTTGGAAAACTAACACTGCAGATCATCTTGAACACACCATCTCCACAGCAAAACACAGCCACGGCAGTGTTATGCTGTGGGGAGGCTTTGCTTTAACAGGGACTGGTGCGCCGGTTAGAGTTGATGGTGAGATTACTGGCGCTAAATACAACCTGTTAGATGCTGCAACAGATTTGAGACTGTGGTGGAGGCTCAGCTTCCTGCAGGACAACAGTTAAATCAGAACATTTTTATGTCTTAGTCAACATCCAGACCTAAATCCAGGTTACTGTAGTAGGGGTTAAAATTCAACGACCACTCGGCTGTCCAACCAATGGGACTGAGCCTAAACTGTTTTGCAAAAAAAAAGCCTGGGTAAAATTCAGTCTGCTGATGAGTAAAAGTGTTGAGATATACGGCAGAAACACTTGCAGCTGTAATTGTAGTGAATGGAACCTGAATACTCCACCCTTTTCACCTTTCTATTTGTACAAGAAATGGGAAACCAGGTGTCATTTTCCTCTCTTTACTCTGGATTGATCCATGACATTAAATCCCAATAACATACAACAAAGTTTATTGTTGTAACGCGGCCGAACGTGGAAGAAAACGTCATATTATCCTGTTTATTTAGGTCAGCCCGAACTGTTACATCAAAAAGAATGAAGTGTCGTGCTTAAACACAGCCTCCAGCGGGGTGCACAAAGATTATTTTGAGCAAGATAATTGAAATTTCCATACGGCACTGTGCCAGTGGCTGACATTTGAATAGGGAAAACAATATGGCTGTCTAACTAACTCTCTTGGAGAGAAAAAAGAAACATAATCAGCAGGATTAGCATAAGTTTCTATTTCCAGCCCGAACCCCAAACCCCATCAGCGCATAGACACACGCACACCTCCACCCAGCCTTTCCTTGAACTGCTGTTGTCAAACGACCCTCCGCCTACTCCACTCATGCAGAGGAAGTGCAAAAACAGTCATCATAAAGCGGGACTATTTCTGCTTGTCGCTTAAGTGTCTGACTGCTGCTGACATTACTTCCCATGTTTCACAATACACGCAAGCAGCCCACGAAAACACACACAGAGCAGCCCAACACCATCACATGATCCCAACAACCACAAAACAATGAAGGCTGGATGCTGTTCAAGAGAGCAACATACGTGCAAGTACACTAGCTCCACGGGAGTAGTATCCATGTGCATTTTGCACTTATTTGGGGATCTGCACTGCACACTGTCGGCTCAGCGGGGAAGTGACAGACTCCAAAAATCAGGAAAAAACAATATGAGGAAGACCAGAATCACAATAAGCATGCCCAAGCCAGAGTGCGTGAGAATCTATAAGCCCCAAACAGGCACGCAAACACAAGGTGAAACAGCACAGCCTCCCCTTCCACGTCTCAGCAGAGGACAAAGACAAGTGTCTGATCTGTGCCTCTGTACTCACAAATCTCTTCAGCTTCTTCTCCGGGGGAGATTTAATGAGCCAGCCGGTGCACACCACATCCCCGGCACTCATCTTGACTGCAGAGCGTGTCGTTCTCACGGCTGATCCACCGCCTCTGCTGCTGTTCCTGCTGCCGCTGCTGCCACTGCTGCTGCTGCTGCTGCTGTGAAACTAAGAGCAATGTGAAGCATATCCTGTGTTCTGGTATTCAGCTTAGCCACTCTAAAAAAGGAGGAAGTAAAGAAACTGATCACACTGACCTAGAGAGAGAGAGAGAGAGGGAGAGAGAGAGAGAGCGAGAGAGAGAGACATTTAGGGGGGGAGAGAACGAGAAGAGCTTGTGAGTGGATGCCTGAGAAGGTGTTGATGAAGAGAAAGGCTGGTAATATGTATTATGTGTTGATGCTATCTCGTTTCTTACACAGTGCATTGCAAAGCTATTAACACCCCTCATACTTTATAACATTATGACTAATACATTTTATTTTGTTATATTTTATGTGACAGCTTAATCTTGATTATTTTTATTTTTTTTTGTAGTGGTGTATTTTTATTCACCTTCTTTTACTCCTTCTTTACACCTTCATCAAAGAGCGGCCATTTGCAAGCAAATTAGGGGACACAGCAAACACGCGCAAGGAGGTTCTCTGGTCAGATCAGACCAAAACTGAGTTTTCTGGCCTTTAATGCAAAATGCTCCATGTAGCATTTTACAGGACAGCTAATACTGCGCACTCTGTCCCTACAGTAAAACATGGTGGTGGCAGCGTCATGCTGTGGGATGCTTTTGTTTTTATTCTTTGTTTTATATTGCTCTGTCTTCTGTAACCCCCAGTCGGTCGAGGCAGATGACCGTTCATACTGAGCCCGGTTCTGCTGGAGGTTTTTCCTTCCCGCTAATGGGTGTTTTTTTCTTTCCACTGTCGCTTCATGCTTGCTCAGTATGAGGGATAGCTGCAAAGCCATGGACAATGCAGACGACTCTCCCTGTGGCTCTACGCTTCTCCAGGAGTGAATGCTGCTTGTCGGGACTTTGAAGCAATCAACTGGTTCCCTTATATAAGACATTTTTCACCAATCTGTATAATATAATTGATTTTGACTTTGTAAAGTGCCTCGAGATGACATGTTTCATGAATTGGCGCTATATAAATAAAATTTAATTGAATTCTATTTGGATGAGGAAAAAAAGTGCTTTTCTCTGCACCTCTCTACAATTATGTACAATTTGATGTTAGTCTAACATAATATTCTAATAAAATGCTTTGTGGCTGTAACTTGACAAAATGTGTTACTTATGCAAAGCACTGTATGGACAAGGGATGTTCATGCAGTGCTTTGCATAAGTAATAGACAGTAATTCCACAGTTCCTTCACACTTCCAGTGGGGGTCTCTGAGCATTATAAAGTTTCCTGGTTTATGGCTGTTTATGGCTGTGATCGTACAGCTACTTTGTTATTTTACTTCATTTACTGCTGGTGCTAAACGCCTGTTACGACATTTTACCACAAATTTTAATAGTTTGTTGTTCAGATTTCAAAAGTAACTTATCGTGTTCTTATGTAAAAAAAGTGGTGAGAGAAACGTTGCAAAAGTAATCTTACAGCACCTGTCGGAGGTTCTTTGGAAACGGTTTTACGTAAATGCTGCGCACTCTTTTGCATTTTCTGTTTTCTGTTTTTTCCTTTTATCTAAGATCTGACGGCAGGCGCAGCCTCTCCACCTACCAAGCCTGTTAGTACGGCAAAATAGTACAATTCAAATTATTTTACAATCTGGCTCCAGGATACCAGTCCAGGGTACTAGGCATGTTCCCTCTCAATGTTTAAAGTCGGGTCAGGTTAAATTTACTGTATGCAAAACTGATTATTATTATTTTGTGTAATGTTCTGTTTATTTCTGTATGGGTGGATGAATTCCGCAGTTTACATATGATTTATGTGTTTTCAGACTTGTCACTTCTCATAGACTTTAAAAGCTTTCATGCCAGAAAGCGGTTTCTGGCATGAACGTCAGTATTATAAATGTATTTTCCTTTTTCTACTGTATGTCTGTAGAATTAAATTAAATCATTGTTGTCCCTCGCGCCTTCATTTTCAAGGTGGCTATGTGTTTAGCATACTCTTTGTTTCCCTCTATCTCCACTGCCATTCCTGAGCTCTCCTACTTCTTTACCGCTGCACAGTAACTCCGTAGCCCCGCTCAGCTCCACCTACCAACCTGTTCACCAACACAACTAACCCCAAAATCCTCAGAAGTTGTAACAACTGCTGACCTAATAAAGATCAAATACAAATACTTACCATCGTCCACATACCTTTGAGCAATACTAACCTCTTTCTCTCTCTCTCCTTGATCCCCCGTGGCTGTTCAGGGCATTGGCTTTGTCAACACAGTTACACATACAGATGTTTTAATTAACACAAGCTTTTCCATAATACTGAGTTAGGTAAAGTGCTCATATGTGGACACTCAGTGCCTCCTTTTTTCACAAATCCCTCCAACATTGCACAGTATTCTACAACTTTGAGAGCTAGCGTGGATCTCATTGTCAACATATAGAAGGCTTGTGGGCCTTCTCTGTGTGCTCTTATCCAAAACCCCCCACCCCCGTGTGGTCTGTTGGCCAACAACTGCTTGTCTGGCTTAGAAACATGTCACAAAGCATCTCGCAGAAAATATAGCAGGTCAAAAGCTGTTATTTGAGCAATTTTGTATCCTTGTTGAACTAGAGTAACCTTTGGCTGGTTATTCTAATCTGTCGGGTTGCTCTGTTGCACAATTGGTGGTGTAATGCTCTGACGTGACAGTCTCCTGTGAATTTAAACATAATTGTATGATTATTGAAAATAACTGTGTCTTCTTGGTAAAACCATTTTGTTCAGCATGATTATGACATCAAACCTTCCTCACAGATGGAATTAAGAAAAACAGGAACAATGTAACACGCAGTAAGAGCTTTGCCTCTCCACGTTCCAGGTATCACAGATATTACCAAGTTAGTACTTTGTTATCTATTGTTATTACCATCTGCCCTGTTTTGAGATTCATCCATCTTCTTTCCAACTCTGACCAGCTTTGTTAACCCAGCTAAAGAATCCCCACAGTGTGATGCTGCCACCACCACATTTACCAGTAGGGATGACGGTGTGTCTAGGGAAGTGGCAGCTTGTTAATAAGGGGCGCTAGGTCACTGCCCAAAAAAGGGAACAAAAAGGTGAAATTAAAAAGTAAATAATACATCTGTTCTCTCATAAAATGTGCCTGACCTGATTTTTCAGCAATCCCATTCCATTTTTTTTTTTTTTTTTTTTTTTGTAGGACTAACTACATACATTTTAGTGGCAAGGGGTACCAGCCAAACAAGTGTGTATGTATGTTTTTAAACCTTTGGCTTCCATGTGACTTCATGCTGATCTACGATTGGTTACTGAAAGATTGCACTCCCAGCACGTTTTGTGTCGTTCTTCATCCAATGTAATTAATCCAAGACGTACCTGTCAATCAAAGTCACACCCCTGGCAGCTTAGATGCTGCAGAAAATAAAGGAATTTGGTCTGGACCGACCAGATTTACAAATCCAGCAGGTGGCAAGTTATGATGGTTGGATTTATGTCCAAGTAGAGTTTATTTTTGCCTTGTAATCCCTAAACTCTCTGCACACTGCAGCCAGCTCTATGTAGTTATTAATTTATGCATTTTGCTAAATTAATGGGGGAAAAACAGAATTGTATTTAAATCATGACTGAATAAAAACATCAATTTGTAAACAAATATTGAATATATTCAGTATAATCCCACATGTTGTTATATGTTATAATTCAGGACCTCTATACGTTTGGTCCTTGTAACTAAGTGTGGGTGAGAATACTCCACTTCACTATCACAGGTCAATATGTACAGGTCTAAGGTCAGGAAAAGGGGCAGCCCTACACCTGAACAAACCCTGGTTAGTGGGAAAATGAGGTGTGGTCAGACAACCTGGAGCTTAACTCGCTTAAGACACATGGATATAGTGGTGGACTTCTTGGACCCACTATACTCCACCCCCTAACTATCTTCAACAACACTGTGTCTATTGTGGATCACAAGATGGTCCTCACATAGGCAGAGACTTCACTTCCTACGGAAAAAAGTACAACCTTTGACAAGGCCTGTTAGTCATCTTCTACTCTGCCATCTTTCAGTCTGTTTTGTGAACATCCATCACGTTGTGGTTTTGGCCCATCCACAAAACAGGAACAATTAGTTCTGCAGAGAAGCTCATCAGGCCTGACCTTCCCTCCATCCAGGACTTGTACTGGTCTAGGGTCAGGAAAAGGGCAGCTAAAACTTCTGCAGACCTCACACGTCCTGCACACAAACTGTTAAGATTTTTACCTTCAGATCAACGCTACTGAGCAATATTTACATATCTTATAAATTCTTTCTAAAACATATTTACATTTAAAAAGTCTTTCAAATTCCTTTTTTTTTTTTTTTTTTTTTTTTTTTTTGCACAAACTAGGTGAACAAAACTGGTTCTTGTTACGTGGCGAACTGTAGGGGGCAGCAGCGTCGGGAAACAATCTTTATTTCCACAAACGTAAAGCGGAGGAGGAAGAAGGAGTTCTCGTTTACGGCAGGGACCAAAGAGCCTCGGAAGAAAGATAACTCAGTAAATGCAGGGCGACTGAACGGTGTCAGACACAGACCCGAGGTTTACGTTTCATAAATGTAGGTTTAAAGTGCAGAAGCATTGTTTTATCTCTAACAACAGATTATGCGCTCCTAAATCTTGGCGAATGCCTTATGTTAATTTTTTTTTCTAATTGAATTGACACGCCATATTTCTTCCCGAGCTGTTCTCTTGTTTAGGGGGGCTAATCTCCCCGTCCAAACAGTCTTTGAAATTACCCAGCACGCCTTTGAAACCAATGACCTGTCCCTGGCCTTGGCGTGCAGTGTGTGTGCGGCTGCTAGTTGTCTGTCGGGACTTCGTCAATTGTAACCAGCTTTCTCTCCGACCCGTCGGTAGCGTGACCGGGAGCTGTTGCAGCGGAGCGGAGCCACCATGCTGACATGTAGGACTGTATGGAGGAAGCTTGCGCCTCTAGGCAGAGCCTCAGCAACTGCATGCCGGCAGAACGTGAGGAGAGCAGGTCGGTGAAGTTGCTGGTTTCCTTGTTGTCTTCCGGATTAGCTGGCCTTTATCCAAACACGATTGAGCTCTTTGATAAATGTATTCAGAGATATGTCATCATCATCACCCGGCACGCGCTGCAGGCTTCATGGGTTTGTGCTTTTTTTTTAAACCAGCGCGAGCTTCATGTTTACTACGAAGCTAACTGGCTAATGAATTAGCAAATGTGGCCTTTAAGGTAAACATTTTTTTATTACCAACATGGTAAAACGGCAGAGGTTATTTATTGTAGCTTGGAGCAGAAAGCATGAATTTAAAATGTCTGCAGTGAGACTTTGCAGCGGCTCTCTGACAGATGTTGCACCATTTTCTGTGACCAGCCGTCTGAATGCTGCCATGATAAATCACATGGATCGACTCTTATCTCGAGGTTTATAATCTCCCCCTCCCCACAAACATTTTTTATTTTTATTTTGTGAGACTCTGAGAGGATAAGAAAAGGCACCAAGCTGACCCCCAGCAGCGTGCAAGGCTATTCTAGCAGAGGAATATAGTTCATCAGAAGTGTGGACTATTTTTAATCAACCTAATTTTCATTGCACATAGGTCTCTGCTTAACTCTATTTTTAGGAATGACAAACCAATACTCTCCGTGCAAGCTGGAGCCATAATGGCAGCCTTTATCTCTCTGAGAGACTTTACATTGTCTTCATGTGAAGTCATGAATAAAGAGTAATTTCTTTAAGAAATCATGTGATTGGACGTAAATTGAATTGAAAAAGAGACCTTATCGCTGAATAATATGCGCTATATTGTCCAAAGTATTTGCTCACCTGCCTTGACTCGCATAGGAACATCAGTGACACCCCATTCTTCAGCCATAGGGTTCAATACGACGTGGGTCCACCCTTTTCAGCTAGAGCAGCCTCAACTCTTCTGGGAAGGCTGTAGGTTTTGGAGTGTGTTTATGGAAGTTTGTGACCATTCTTCCAAAATCACGTTTGCGAGGTCAGACACTGATGTTGGACCAGAAGGCCCCGGCTCTCAGGCTCCGCTCTAAAGGCCCGTTTACACTACACTTTTTTAACCGAGCCGAGACTAGTCCGAGCTCGGTAACCGAGATAACTCTTGTGTGTAAACGGTCAGCAGACTGAACCAGACCGCGCTAAACATAACCGGACCGCGCTAACTGCAGACCAGTTCCCCACCAGGTCTCGGACTGGTTTTTTTTAGCCCGGTTCCCTGATAACGAGGAGCGCATGAGCAGACCGCGTCATCCCCTTACAGTCAGCTGACTGTCAGCGGGTTTCCCGGCGTGTCTGGCTGCACGTCCCGATTCACACTCCATTCAGACAAATTTCAGACATTCATAATAATACTAGCTTCCTTACCGTGCCACACAGTTTCCATAGATGACTCTGCTTATGAACCTCAGCGTCTGTTGTTGTTTCCTGCGTCTGTAAATCCTTATTAGACGTTCATTTGTCTTATCCACGTCCCAAAAGCCGACTCTATGTCTAACAATAACATCCTGAATATTACGGGTGCCGCCATTTTGATTTGCTCGGTCCCGCCTTCAATCCCAGAGAGCGGTAGTACCGCAGATCGCCACTAGGGGGCGAGGAGCAACCAAGGAACAAATAACCGAGATAACTCTTGTGTGTAAACGGCTGCATTTATCTCAGTTAACTGGACCAAGCTCGAACCGGTCTCGGCATGGCTCGGTTTTTAGGTGTAGTGTAAACGGGCCTTAATTCATCCGAAAGCTGTTCTGTTGGGTAGAGGTTAGCACTCTGGGCGGGCCAGCCAAGGTCTTCCACATCAAACCCTCATCCATATCTTTATGGACCTTGCATTGTGCAATGGTGGTCAGTCCTGCTGGAAGAGGAAGGTGCCTGCTCCAACCTGTTATAAAATTATATAGCATAATAATATAAATATATATCATAGAATTGTCCAAAATCTGTTGGTTTGCTGAAGCATTTAGGGGTTAATTTCACTGGAACTAAGGGGCTAAGCCCAGCTCCTGAAACACGACCCCACACCATAATCCATAATCCCCCCCTCCACCAAACTTTACGCTAAGCACAATACAGTCAGACAAGAACCGTTCTCCTGGTAACCGCCAGGTAGCTCCAGAGAAAACGCTTCTACTTCACTACAGTCCATCGGTGGCGTGCTTTACAACACTTCACCCGACGCTTTGCCTTGCATTTGGTGATGTATGGCTTGGAAGCAGCTGCTCAGCCATGGAAACCCACTCCATGAAGATCTCTACGCGCTGATCTTGAGCTAATCTGAAGGCCACGTGACGTTTGGCGGTCTGTAGCGACTGACTGCAGAAAGTTAGTGACATCTGCCCGCTGCGCACCTCAGCATCCGCTGCCCCCGCTCGGTCAGTTTACACGGCCTCCACTTCATGGCTGAGTTGTTGTCGTTGCTGAGCTCCTGAGAGTAAACCCTCTGTATGCGTAGGTGGGATTAATGGGATGAATCACAATTAATCAATTATTAAAATAATCATCAACTAAATTAACAATTTAATAATCATTAACTGGACTAAATGGACTCTAAAACACCAATTGCTGAAAGAACATTCAGAGCAGTAATTAAGGCAAAACAGTACAAAACAAAATGGAAAACCTTCTGTGTCTGTAAATGTGCTGTATCCAGAATTTAATAATTAACTGTTCTGATCAATGTTGAGAATTGAATTGACTTTTTTACAGTTTTGCCATTTACAATGCATACCATGTGTAATAAATGTTTTGTTCAGAATAATTGTTTATTGAGGTGTTTTAATGTACTAAAGTATCTCTTTTTGGATTAACTGAAAAACAATGACCATATTAATGAATTACTAAAATCACCACTAGCTGCAGCCCTATTTTACACACATGCGGCCATGGAAGTGTCTGAAACACCTGGGTTTGATCATTTGGATGGCTGAGTGAATACTTTTCAGTGTAGTGTGTTTTCACAATTAAAACGGTGACGGAAATAATTGTGCTTTGAAACAAAAAGACATTCACATTGCATAGAAATAAAACAATTGTAAAGAAATTCTGAATTAAACATAGAAATTCTATTTTTGATGAAAGCTGGACTTTCCAAATGCTTGTTTATTGTATATAGTAACTTGAAATCGTTATCTAACAGGCTATTAATTGAAGAAAAAAAATTTATAATTTTTTTTTGTTTGACCAAAATTCCAGCAGTAAGCCCGGGTATGTTGGAGGCAGGAATGGAGGAAAAGATTCCCAAATACAGCAGCAAATTTACAACAGAATGGCTGAAAAGGAACAAAGGAAAGGAAGCTCTTTTAAGCGCTTTAAATTGAAATCATCCCATTTGTATGATGGCAGTACTGTGGTACGGCCTGAGGCTGTGGCTCAGTGGGAAGTGTAGTCATCTTGCAATCTAAAAGTTGATGAGTTGACCGCCGTTTCCTGGACAAGGCGCTTAAACCCAAGTTGCCTGCCGATCTGCACGTCGTTTCATGAATGTGTGCACGTCTGTGAAGGCGATTGGGTAAATGTGGCATGAGTGGTTAGTATGACTAGAAACGCACTATATGAATACTGTCCATATAGATAAATGCTTACATGTCTTCATTGAACAAGGACTAAGAGCCATAAATCCTAAAGAGTGTGCAATCCGTAATGCAAACAGTAATTAATTAGTGTACTAGCTTTTGCACCTAAGCTGACAAGTCTAACAAAGACAGCATTAATCAGTGAAGCAGCCACTCTGGTACCTCTGGGGGAGCTGGAGAGCTCTACGACTCAGGTGGGAGATTCTGCCCACTTTTCAGTCTGTGTAAAAGCTTGCCACAGGCCATGGTGTTTAAAGGAGCAACGTTGATAATTTTGGGCAACATGCAAAACACTCTGTGTGGTGGATAACTAACAATGCACAAAATGAATGTGCCATGCTCGCAGTGAAACACGGTGCTGGCAGTGTCGTGCTGTGAAGCTACGCTCTGTTGGTACTCTGGTTTCCTCCCACAGTCATGAAACATGCATGCTAGTTTAATAAGCCGCTATGAATTGCCCTTTGGGGGCGAATTTACTAGAGCATAAATGATCAGTTTAGGCTTCGAAGGAGAGCAATAAGCCGTCTGAGACTGAAATCCTGCTTTTAAATGGAAAACGACTGCTGGATATGAGAGCCTGCATAGGATCATGCATGAGGCGAGAATAAATCGGCGGACAGTCGTCTCGTATGCATTAAGAGTTGAGAACAGCTCTTTATTTCCTATATTACAGGAGGAGAGACTGTTATTTCAGAGCGGTCGTATAGGTGATGTTCTTCTAATCGTCTTTTTCAGGGCTGAACAATGCCAGAACACCGCTGTGTGTGCCTGTGGCGCACATGTCCACGGGGCCGGCGGGGGGAGGCGGAGACAACCTGAAATACGCCCTCCTAGTGGGAGCAGCCTTTGCTGGTGGCCTAACATATGTGAGTAGGCAAATATATATTCCTCAATGTCTGGAATACCTTTTATTGCTGTAAAATGAACTCTGCCCCATATGTAAGTTGAAATATTTAATTTCTTTTTTGTCGTTGTTCAGGCTGTCCTTACCTTAAGGGGAGACCAGGACAGGTATCTGGAGCGTATGGCAGATATCTCCTCCAGAAGACAGATATCAACCGTGAAACAACCAGCCACACAGACCCTTACAGAACCTCCTGGTGAGCTCTTCATTATTTCATTATAGTAATGACTCTCCCTTCTTTTGGCCTCTAAGCTCTGTTATGTAGGTAAATTTGACTATATGTGTATTTAAAACATGTCTCGCTTTGATCCTCTTTGTGTTTTAGCTGCTGGAGCCGCCGAGACTGCGGGTGAGCACTTTCTTTATGTCTAAGGAGAAACGGTCACTACTATAACCGCGACACGTTGCCAGAACTTTGAGAGGCCGTTATTTGAGATATTTGAGTTTATTCTCAGTGCGAGGTTTGTTATTCTTAGTTTAAACTTGTAAGAGCAACTGGCTCTGCAGCACTCTGTTCAGTTTCCTCTTTACCGCCACGCAAACCAGATTCTTATCAGCATGGCTGCATTTTAGGTAATAGTGATTTATTTAAATGTATCAGTGAATATTACAGAGGGACGGCACGCATTTTATTCTTCTCTGTAGATGCTGAGTTTCAGTCTGAGTCTGTTTATTTGTCACTCAGCCCCCCCTGAGCCAAAACCTGAGGCCCCTCCGTCACCAGAGGAGCCGAGCCCACCGGCTGAGGTCGCTGGTGCTGAAGCGGCAACCTCCAGTGAAGCAGCTCCAGGTCAGCTGCATGCTTTTTACATTTTAACACATGCATGATTTTATTATAATGTATAAACTGTGTCTTTGAAATAAAATGGTTACCAGGGCATAATTAGTGCTTATATTAGAGGTTTTCTGTTCTTTTGCTGTCATCTGACTGTGGTCTGTATCCGGATTCTTTGAAACTTCCCGCAGGAACCGTGACGATACTTTGTGGCGTGTTCATTGTTCTGTCACAGTGTTTCCAGTTTCACTGCAGCCTTTGGAGAAAAAAAAAGTCACTAGTGACACTTCTGTTTTTTTCTGGGTCTCTCTCTTTTTTTTTTTTTTTTTTTAAATGGGCAGATTTTTTTTCTCACTCGCTGATATACTTATTAATCTTAATCTGGCCTTTTTAGAGCATTTTTGTGATGGTTTTATGCTGTGTCTTCCCATTGCTACAGTGCCAGTTTGGCTGCTCCCACCATAAAGCACAAACCATCCTTCCTCCATTATTATTGAAAAGCTTAATTTTAGCCTCTTACATGTATTGCTTCCGCTGTAGATGAAGCAGACGCTTCACCAGAAGAAGCAACAGTGCAACTTACTGTGGTTGTAGTTTAGGAGGGTAAGATTGAGAAGAAATACAAACCCCTTTAAGATCATCTGTTCATTTGGTGATCTACATGTTCTTTTCGCCTAATAATAGGCAAGGCATATTTATTTATATAGCACAATTCAGTACAGAGACAATGCAAAGTGCTTTACATGATTAAAATATAGGAATAAAAGCAAGTAGGGATAGAATGTAGAAACAAAAAAGAACATTAAAAACGGTAAAACAGTTTAACTAGAACATTCAAAGGCAATTTCAAACAAATGTGTTTTTAATCTTGATTTAAAGGAACTCAGGCTTTCCGCACTTTTACAGTTTTCTGGAAGTTTGTTCCAGATAAGTGGAGCATAGGAACTAAATGCTGCTTCTCCTTGTTTAGTTCTGGTTCTGGTTCTGGTTCTGCAGAGTAGACTGGAGCCAGAAGACCTGAGTGGTCTGGAAGGTTGATACACTGATAACAAGTCTGTGATGTATTTAGGTGCTAAACCATTCAGGGATTTATAGACTAACAGAAGTATTTTAAAGTCTATCCTTTGAGATACAGGGAGCCAGTGTAAGGACTTTAGAACTGGGGTGATGTGCTCTGCTTTCTTAGTCTTAGTGAGGACGTGGGTAGCAGCGTTCTGGATCAGCTGCAGCTGTCTGATCCACTTTTTAGGCAGACCTGTGAAAACGCCGTTGCAGTAATCAATTCTACTAAAAATAAACGCATGGATTAGTTTTTCCAGATCCTGCTGAGACATCAGTCCTTTAATCCTAGAAATGCTCTTCAGGTGATAGAAAGCTGACCTTGTAATTGTCTTTAGATGCTTTTGGAGGTTCAGGTCTGAGTCCATCACTACACCCAGATTTCGGTCCTGATTGGTGGTTTTTAGCTGAAGCAGCTGAAGCTGTGTGTTAACTTTTGATCTCTCCTCTATTGGTCCAAATATTATTACTTCTGTTTTGTTTTTATTCAATTGAAGAAAGTTTTGACACATCCATGCATTGATTTCTTCTAGGCATTTACTCAGTGCCTCAACTGGTTTATAGTCACCTGGTGACATGGTGATGTAAAGCTGTGTGTCGTCTGCATAGTTATGGTAGCTGATGTTGTTATTTTTTATTATCTTTTATTATCTAATAAGCTTAGTTGAAGTCCTTACACCAATACTACATCCCTCAGCGATCTCAGGATTTAGACACAAGCCCATTACAAATATGAAGTGTGAAGTTCTTGTACATTAGGGCTGGACGATATAGGAAAAAAAATATATCGATGAAATCGGAATTATATTGGATCGATATCAATAATTATCAACAAATTCAAAATATAGTTTAAGTTCAGCCCTGGCCGTTTTATGCTGTTGCTTAATCTATTTTTAGATACAGAACACACAAACAATAAAATCAAACTCAACCCTTTATTCAACCAACTTTTTACCAAAACTACAAGTTTTTAAAAAAAGAAAAAAAAAACACGTGCTCTCTGAACTCTCTGAAGGGGGCGGAGTTTGGAGACGGAGCTTCCTGAGTCTGCGTTGTGATTGGTTGGAAAGATGTAATGACTGTAATATTAACCTACATGACTAAAATGCAAAAGGAAGGAAAACTGTTCTATTTAAATTTTTACTGACCCTTTTTTCTATCATCGATATAGGTCTATCAGTCGATATATATATTGTTATTGAATTATCGTCCAGCCCTATTGCACATACTATCCAAGAGCAGTGGTTTGTTTTCTCTCCCAGGGCTACACAAACAAAAAAGGATTCATTTCTTAGAGCCTGGGTTTGAAGGGTCTTGCAACCTTTTCACCACGCCATCATCTGAGCAGAACGTCTTGTGTGGTGTCCGGCAGATATTACGCAGAAATTTGAGGGGAACGTGGTTTCATTACACTTACTGTATGCTTCAGTGAGAGGACTTCATGAGGACTTCCCAGTTTTACTTTAAACTTTACTATTTCAATATAATGTTTAAGAGATGGCTATAAATCTTCATGATATATTGTGAATCTATGGCAATCCCATTATCACTGTGTTCAATTTTAATATCGTAAAAGGCCGTTCGGAATGTCAGAATTGTTTGCTAGTATAGTCCAAGTTGGATGAATAGCTGTTTTTCTATTTGAGTAAGATATTAAGCCTGTGGGGAAGAAGTCTGACTGCAGCAGATGTTGCCACAGATTAGTGTCCGTGATTGTAACGGTCACCGTGTCCCAGACACACGCGTCACAAAAACAGGACGGATGTTGTCATCACAATTTCTGTCGTTAACATTTCTAATACTGTGCAAATCTGCTGGTTAACCCCTCTACCTTCAGCACCCTGTGAGCTGAGCTTTCAGAACGTGTCCCACACCTGTAAAGGGAAGCTGGGATGTAGATCTGAAGTATTTAAAGGCCTCTTTAAGTTTTGCATGTAACAGAACACTTCAAAGCAGGACCCCCCACTCTATGATGAGGTTCTGACAGAAAGCTAAGAACATAGTCCAGCTTCAGTTCAATAGAAAGGCCGCACACAGAGCAACACTTTTATGTAGCTATTTTGAAAAGGTTCAAGCATGCTTAGGCATTATTCTTCTTTATCACATTTTTCTTCTGTCTGATGACTTCTTCTGTATTCACTTTTAAATGATGCAATGCCAAAGGGTTCATTTCTCTTGTGTAAATTTAAAAACTTTTTGCTAGTCTTATTCCATCTCGATGTGGCTGTATTAGCATGATGACACCGTGGACTGATTATGTTTCTTTCCTGGGATATATCCCTTTCTGACTTGCTATGCTTTTTCCTCCCTGCCCTCCTCTCTCCTGCTCCTGTTTGCTTTCTCACACAACTTCCAGCTGCAGACGCCAAACCTGCCTCTCCCACATTGCCCTCACACGCCCCCTACCTGCTGATTGGCGGCGGTACGGCCTCTTTTGCAGCTGCTAGATCTATCCGAGCCAGAGACCCTGGTGCCAAGGTCGGTCAGGCTTCTATATCTTCATCTAACATATATAGAAACAAATTCTTAGAATATTTTTTTTAATATTTTTCTCTCAATTCTAACATTACATTAAACAAAAAAGTCACATTTTGGTTTTCGTGTCTCCAGGTACTGATTGTGACCGATGAGCCCAACCTTCCATACATGAGGCCACCTCTTTCTAAGGAGCTGTGGTTCTCGGACGACCCCAGTGTAACAGAGACCCTGCGGTTCAAACAGTGGAACGGGAAGGAAAGAAGGTGAGTTCCCAATGTTCCCATGCAACCTTTGGTTATTTAGAAGTGCCGTAGAAAACCGTGGGTTGTTTGGTTTGTTTTCACATGGAGAAAGCTCCAAGCAAACCGAAACCTGTCACTACAAACCACGTGTGAATGTTCAGGCTGTTTATTGGTCAGACGTGTCGGGGGGGAAGAGGAGAACCAAATGTGGAGACATGAAGCAGATTTTCTCAGTATTTTTCACTTTACTGCTTCAGCCAAGATTACCTGAGTAATCTTGAGTTAGAAAAGACATCTTGAAAGTAAATATATGTTGTGCCTTTCTGCAGAAACAAATCATTGTTTATTGGTTAGGTTATCACATCCCACAATGCAATGCGTGCCTGGCTACGACAAGGCGTTTGACTCAAGTTACATCCACCATGTAGCTGTTTCACAATGAGGTCGGATGCTGTTCACAGCCTAAACAAAGCGCTCTGGAGTTCATTTGGAACCGTCCTCAGACCAGATCAACTGTGTCGGTACGGTTGTTTTGGTCCGCACCCTAGTGCGATCGCTGGCTTCACATCTAGAAACCGCACCAAGGGGGGAGATCAGCCACCACAGGTGTGAAAACACCCTTAAAGTGCAATCTTGAAACATTTCATTATTGTTACAGTATCTGAGGGGAACTGCCATTCAGAGCCCTTTTTGCTGTTTTACAAACAATTTTTAGCCATTTTAACACTAACTCTTAACAAATGACCATTGAGTGCGACCTGTTGGAATAAAATTCAGTTCCATGATTAATGACTCTGGTGCAGTTGTAGATATATTTGCTTTTGCTCCATTTAGCATAGATGGAGATGCAGTGCTGAGTTGCAAACCTCTAAAAGCGTGATTAAAATAGGAACTGATCATCAACTATAATGTCTGTTTTGAGATTGTACAACTAACAATGTTCTATGTTCATAGAACCTGAGCTCATGCACAGCTTGCAGAACTCTGTGCTTAATGAGTGAAAATGGTAGTTACTGCACACGAGTCCAGGTATATGTGCACGTTGTTATCTTCAGAGCAACGGTGCTAAACAAAACACAGAAACACTAATGGTGGGAACAGAATGGAAAAGACCTGCATGCAGCAAATAGATGCATTTATGACTATATCATTACTAGGGTTGTTTGGTATAGCGGTACTAATTTGGTACCGGGGTACTGCAGCATTTAAAAAGGTAATATACAGCATTTGGGTGGTACCCGTACTTGCAGATGGTACCCTGCGACCTCTGCTCCTATATGCCATGGATGACAAAATGGGAGGGATTAAAATATTGAATAATGTATTTCCAGTGCAAATAATGATTGCTATTCTGTCTGACAAAGAAATTGCAGTCCTCAGTCAGCATTCTCTCCAGCTTCAACTAACTGTTAACTGGATCTAGTCTTCAAAGTTGTCTGGTTTCCTATTTAACTTGTTAGATGTATTGAACAACTGGCACGTAGTTGAGGATCTGCTTAGGTATTCAAACAAGTGTACCCAGTTGGCTTGGAGCCCAGTTCTAGTTTATTTTTTATATCTTGGCAGCTAGAACTAAATTATTATATTTATTACAGCAGTGGTCTTGAATATGGTGTCTCATTGGTTTTGGTCCTGATCTTTGTCTCCCTGCCTCCAAATCTTTCTCTCTGTGTGATCTGGTGTTTGTTTTACCATTTAACAAATCTTCAGAGTGTCCTTCATGTCTGGCGACCTCCTTTCACGGTTTTCACAGACTGTCGGATGCTTCAGCTACTGCCTGATAAAACATTCTGCTGCTAATTCAACCTCTTATGTCCTCAATACAATAACAGATGAGCCTGGTGATCGTAAATCATTTACTTGTCTGAAATCTGGACAATTCCCTCAGGGTGCTGATCTAAGTTTTTAAAGGCTATATTTTTTCTGGTCAGACTTGGGAGCTGTTCTCTGCTGAATTTATTGTATCAATATTTATTTTTATATGGAAAACCTTCAATGTTTTTTTTTTTAACAGTGCTGTTTTTCTCTGACAGCATCTACTTCCAGCCGGCGTCGTTTTACATCGATGCAGAAGATTTGAAAAGTGCTGAAAATGGTGGAGTGGCCGTCCTCACAAACAGGAAGGTCGGTTTGCCTAGTTGGTAGTTTTCCAGCACTGGGCTAGTTTGATATGTTTTCATATTGCTATATATCACTTGGGCCATTATTGCTTGAATATATCACTGACAAAAAGAGCTTTTTATGTATTTTAGGTGGTCCATATGGATGTTAGAGGAAACAAAGTAAAACTCGATGACGATACAGAAATTTCATATGACAAGTGCTTAATTGCTACAGGTAAGCAGCTTTGATGTAATTTTAGTTCCCATCGTAGCTATGAATGTGATTGGATACATTTTTGACTTTCCTCCTCAGGCGGCATCCCAAGGAATCTGCAGGTAATCGAGAGAGCAGGAGAGGAGGTGATGAAGAGGACAACTTTGTTCCGCAAGGTCAGCGTTTCGCCTCCAGGTGGCGTTAGCTTTAGTAAGAGTTTGAGTTTTGCAAAGTGGGATGAATCAGTTTGAGTCTAGATTTGCAAAGCTGGTAGAGACAAGCCCTCAAAAATTTATGTAAATATATATGCATCTGCACTTTTAAAATTCTTAATAGTAAAAATAACGTAAAACGCTGCATCCAATGCAATTTCCAGAAGATACATAGAAGTTTGTGGTTGCTATATGATTAAAAGTACACATTTTTTGCAAATCCCTATATTAAGCTGTATTCCGTTACACCTCAACTAAATACAAATATATTGAGGCTATTAAGTATTTTGAGTTCTTCAGCCCTATTAGGACTTCACTTTGATCCTAAGAATCTTGAACTGTGATGTCTAACTTGCAGATCGAAGACTTTAAATCACTGGACAAGGTGTCGAGAAGCATGCAGTCCATCACCATTATTGGAGGTGGATTCCTGGGCAGTGAGCTGGCCTGTGCTCTTGGCAGGAGATGTAAGACCACTTGACAGGCTGAGAAAGTTTCAGGATAAATCAAACTTGATAGTTCTAGGTAAGGGAGCAAACCCGTTTGCTTTTGTGCCAATCATCATCTTTCTGTTTTTAGCAACAGAGACTGGATTAGAGGTGATTCAGATGTTCCCAGAGAAGGGCAACATGGGCAAGGTGCTGCCCGAGTATCTGAGCAACTGGACAACAGAAAAAGTCAAGAAAGGTGCAACTTGATTCATTCTGGTGATAGCCAGGAGATTTATCTGGTTGTTACTCATTATTTCTTTCTTTTTGTTTGTTTCTTTAGAGGGTGTAAAGATAATCTCTGAAGCGCTGGTGAAATCCGTGTCTTACAAAGATGATAAACTAGAAATCAAACTCAAGGATGGACGATTGGTAGGTGCACATTTCAGCCACATGCGGCCTGGTCCAAGGCAACAGGAATACTTTTTATGCACTAATTATGTTGAACTCTGCCTTGCAGGTAAAGACAGATCACATTGTTGCCGCTGTCGGACTGGAGCCCAACGTGGACCTCGCCAAGTCAGCCGGTCTGGAGGTGGACTCGGACTTTGGCGGCTATCGGGTCAATGCCGAGCTGCAGGCCAGGTCCAATATCTGGGTGGTAAGAGAAAAAACCCTATTTCTGAAAATCAACCCAGTTTAGTGGGTCATGGTAGTGCGAATGCATTAGGATGCAGCTTTTACAGCGTTTGATCAGAGCGCCCTCTTCTGGTCAGATAGGTTCTTGGTTCCAAGGTGTTGCTCCACAGAGCTGCAGTAGTCATGTGTTTCTGTTCTGAGTTCAATGTTTTACTAAAAGAAAAACAACTTCTGTACTGAAATTTAGCTGCAGGTATCATTTCCTCTAAACATATGATAGAATGAAATCTTTAATTTGAGCATGTTATCAATAAAAGTCAATAGAAGAGAAGAGAAACACATAAAATAATCCTATTTATGTGACAAAGAAGCACATACAATTCATCAATTTTTTGTTCAAAAAGGAAGCCAACGCTTATTATCCTTCCCAGTTGCACGGATTGCCTCTACAGACCACCATCCTCATCCTCCTTATTAAGGTTTTCTAACAATTAACTCTCCCCTCTACTGATTAAGTCCTGTTTCTTTCAGAAAAAAGAAGTACATCTAAAAAATACATACAGTCATTAAAAAGTTCAATGTTTTTTGTCACTAATTTCAGAAAGGGAAACTCCTATATTATATAGATCTGTTATACACAGAGTGAAATATTTAAAGCCTTTGTTTCTTGGATATGGATGATGTTGTATTACAGATGAAACCCAAAATTGTAGTGATATTAGTGAATTTATCTTGACATATGTTGTAATGGTCATATCATGGCCTATACCTGTGGTCCTCAATTCCGGTCTTTGAGGGCCAATTTTTTTTTTTAATTTTTTATTCTACTTCAACACACCTGAGTCACATAATCAGGTTATTAGCTGGACTCTGGTGGAACTTGCCTGCATACTGAGAAGGTAATTCAGCCATTTGATTCCCTCCATGAGGATGACTTCTAAAGAAGCAGGTTGTTCACAGAGTGCTGTATCTAAGCATATTTGTAGAAAGTTGAGTGGAAGGAAAAAGTGTGGTAAGAAAAGAGATAGCCTCAACATTGACAGGCTTGTCAAGCAAAGCCCATTCACTAAGGAGAAAAAGAACTACACTGTTGCTCAGAGGTCCAAAGTCCAATGACTATGATGTTACAGAGTTTGATTGGTCAGCAAACTGGGCTGACCTGAACCCCACAGAGAACCTACGGAGGATTGTCAAGAGGAAGACGAGAGACACCAGACCCAACAAGGCAGATGACCTGAAGGCAGCTATAAAAGCAAGCTGGGCTTCCCTTACACCTCAGCAGAACCACAGGCTGATCGCATTGATGCACTACTTCATGTAAAAGGAGGCCCAACCGAGTATTGAGAGCAGAGAAATAACATGCTTTTTAGGAACCTGAAATTTCTGTTTAAAATGTCATTTTTATTGATCTTATGTAATATTTGAATTTTCTGAGACATTGCTTTTACATCATCTGTGAGCCATAAGCATCAAAATGACAAGAAATAAAGGCCTGAAATATTTCTCCATGTGATGAACCTACATAGTAGATCACTTTCACTTTATGAAATAGGTGACAAACAAAAAATAATTTTTTTTATTACCTTATTTTTTAAGATGCACGTGTGTAAATTTTTACACATTTTCTGTTATCAGATTTTTTTTCTTGGGTTTATTTTACTTTTATATTTTTTGTGGCACTAGAGGCCTTTTGTCCAAAAGTGGATCAGCAGGAAAAGAGGCTGGAGGTCGCCTGGCACCACCGCACCCGTTCTCTTGTTTATTTGACCAGTTTTGAATTTTACTACATCCATAACTATTAGCATGGTTAGACTAGGAAAACGTTTTCTGCTCCTGATATCCGGCCTTGCGAACTAATCCTTCTCGCTCTGTTTTGTGGCTGTATTGTGATCGTTCGCCTTTGTTTTATTTTAGGCTGGAGACGCAGCCTGTTTCTATGACATCAGGCTGGGCCGCAGACGAGTGGAGCACCATGACCACGCTGTCGTCAGTGGGAGACTGGCTGGAGAGAACATGACGGGAGCCAGCAAGCCGTACTGGCATCAGTCTATGTTCTGGTGGGTTAATTATATAGAAATATTCCTTTTCAGTTGAATTTTAATAGTAATTTGGTGCTGTTGTGTAACTGTTAGTTCGCCCTTCTTGGTGGATTAACTTATCTAAAACAGTTTTGTACTGTAGTATGATGCCTTTTTTTGAGGAGAGTGTTCTCAGATCTGCTGCTTTCTCACAGGAGTGACCTGGGACCTGATGTCGGCTATGAGGCTATCGGGATTGTCGACAGCAGCCTGCCGACAGTAGGCGTGTTTGCCAAAGCCACTGCCAAAGACACACCCAAAGCTGCTACCGAGGAGTCAGGTAGGAGCGGCTGGTTAAAACGCTTAAAGAGCCCACATTCTGGGTTTTTTCCTGCTCTGTCTTATATCGGGTGCTTGTGAAAATCGACACGATTTGATTTGTCGTTTCGGACACTTTTGATTATTTAGTTAGAGAAGAGTCAGTAAAATACACACAACCAGATATGCATGTAAAAAATATTTACATTTACTGGGACACACGTGAAGAAAAACACCCAGACCCTCTCATCAATGTTCTTGGGGCTTTCAATAGCTCAAACCTACCCTTGTGGGACAGCATATTAAGTGTCCCACAAGGGATGAAAACATTCTGGAGCCCCACAGCTCCAGGGCCTGATGGTATTTCCCCAACCTTGTGCCTGAAAGCGTGTGCCCCAATCTTCAGTGAGACCTGCTTCCAACGCCCCATCATCTTCCCAGTCCCTGAGCAACACACCAGCACCAGGCTAAACGACTCACTGTACAGCTCACTGTAAAGATGTACAAAAGGACAGAAAATTCTTTTAAGATAAAGTCATTTTCTTTGTAGTCCTTTTTTTTTTTTTTTCCTGGTCTGTCACTTTTATTTGAGCAACACACCAGCAAGACAATAAGGTGGTTGCTCTCCCACTGAAATATCTGGCACGTCCAAATAGAGGTGGGCATCGTTTTATGAAGAATTTGGTATTATCTTGACGACGATAAATTCCAATTTATAATGTAAAAAAAAAAAATAACTGCCCGTATTGTCAGGATTTTTGTTTATTTTCTACACTTGTTCCTTGAGAGCATCAATAAAAATCACTTCTTCATATATAGCTAGTGTCCTGATGAAACCCATTTTGAATTTTGTTTTAGTGGTATGTTATATCGTTGAATATGTTTTTTTTTTTTTTTTTAAGGACATTATTTGGAGTTATGGGGATATAATTACAGTAACCTGAAAAAAGTATTTTATCGTCGTCATAGCAGTACCACAATATATAGTGATACCAGTCCATATCACCGACCCATGTGTTCAATATTTTTTGTTTAAAAATACATTTCAAAAAATTATAATTTTCCTTCCATTTCACAATTATGTATTCATTTATGTTGATTAATCACATGAACTCCCCAAAAATGACATTATTGTTATAACATGACAAAATGTAAAAAAATAAATAATTGTGTTGTTGTTGATCTAAAAAATAAATGATGAAGTGGAACAAAGCATTATATTAATCCTAATTTAGTAAAAATATAACAGAACGGTCAGACTGAAGTTTCCTCTGTGGTCGGGTTGCAGGAACTGGGATCCGCTCAGAAAGTGAAACGGAGGACACGGCTTCCAGCGCGGTGGCCCCTGCAGCCCCGGCTCCCGCCGTGGAGAACAAGGACGAATACGGAAAAGGAGTCATCTTCTACCTGAGAGACAAGGTGGTGGTGGGCATCATCCTGTGGAACGTCTTCAACCGAATGCCCGTCGCAAGAAAGGTAGCGCAACTTCACGTTGTTGGAAAGATTAAAGCGCGTGATGTGTTTACTGAGAGCTGTCTGTCGGGTCATTTGTAGATCATCAAGGACGGAGAGGAGCACGCTGATCTGAACGAGGTGGCCAAGCTGTTCAACATCCACGAGGACTGAGCTGCTGGAGGCTGGCTCACTTTCAGGGGAGAGAGTTTTACTTCACAGAAAAAAAAAAAAAAAAACGAACTCTGGCGCTGATTGCCACCGTCGTTAAGACCCAACCCGTCATGGCTACCAAATGCGAGGATCAATGTATATTAAACTGTTGATATTTTCATATTTGGAGTTTGTATCTGCTGTCTTGTTTGGTTTTGTTTGGGCTCATTACCTCATGACAGGTCCGCGTCTTGTTTTCCTTCCACCACCCCCACCCCACCAGGCCGAACTGTTCTCCTTCTGTGTGATCGGAGCAGCTTGTAAAAAAAAAAAAAAAAGCTGCAATAAAAGCTATTTTTAAATTGGACTCCACCCATTATTTTCAGCTTTGCCTCCAGATAATGGCAGTGATGAGCAGCTGCAGTGACCTCTGTTCAAAGTTGCAATTGTTTAGATGGCTGCTGCAGCCAGCGTGGTTGAACTCGTCTGTCCTGAGGAATTTGAGTCATTCCCGCGTTGCTTGGCAGATTGCATCTCAAAGTGATGGAGGGAGCAATTAACGTTTCAGCTCGGTTAAAGGCACTCCTTTTTGTTGTGTAAAATAAAATGCCGGGTACTTATTAAAAAAGTGACACATCAGTAAGTGTTTTACAGCGTGTTGAAGTTCATATTGAGTAAATCTAGTGTCCGACTGCCACTAAGTGACACCAGAATGAAGCTTGGCCTACTTTTCCTGTCTTGTCTGGGGGTAAAAATGAGCAAGCATGCAGAAATGGTTTCCCCCTCCCCCCCCCCAACTTTGGGCTTCTTGTTATTGCGATGGCTCTCGTGCTTTATTTTCTCACACATCCCTGATCTCATTTGACACTGTGGGCTCCAGAGCGAAGTGCAGAAGGGGCTTTCAAGTGTGAGGCAAACACGTGCCGCCATAACGTCCCATCGCGTTGTCTGACATTAATTTTACACGAGCAAGGGGCCGGAGCTGCCGCCGCCTCTATGTGCAGGAGTAAACACGGGCTTCAGCATCTTGCTTTGAAGTTGTCCCGCAGAACAGAAATGAGGAGAATAAGCCGAACACTTCGGGACGGATCTGGGAGAAAATTGCGATTGAGCTGAAACGAGTGATTCGCTGGAGTTATTCGGAACAACTATTTAGCATCAGAAATGTCGCTAACATTACATCCATTCATTGAAGATTAATTTTACATAGAGTTAAATGTTGTTGCCGTTTATGATCTTTTTCTAATTTTAACTTATTCTGTAAGGTAAAGAGGTGCTATTAATAATTTCCCTTTACGATTCATTATTGGCACTCTTAATTTGAGTGTGCAGATAAATTGTAATCTAGTTACAACACAAGAAAAACACTAGTTAACTTATATGTTGGGGGTTATTTACCAAAGTATTTTTTTATTTTTTATTTTTTTTTACCCTGAATAGCTTTGAAACATTTTAGAATTTAGTTTTGGCCCTCTGCATTTAATTTGGAGATATAATGTTAATTAAATGCTGTGTGGTGATTTATCAAAGTTAAATGTTTTAATATATACCTAATTTAATACCAAGTTTTATTGTTTAAATGTGCAAAAAAATGGTAATCTTAGTCCTGCATGGTTATTTACCAAAGCAGTAATTTAATTATTTTTTTATATATAACTAATATTGACCCTGTTAAGTCTGTAGATAAATGGTTACCTAAGACCAAACTTTAATAAGCATTTCCTTTTATTATTTTAATATTTTTTCTTTAAAGTCTGAATATAAATGGTAACCAGAGTGCTGCATGAGCTGTTAAAAAATATAAAGCATTAGTTGTTGTTGTTGTTTTTTAAAATAAAACTTTAATTTGCATTAAACGTCATCTACTGATTTCTGTCAGTCCCTTACCTGCAGTCAGAATCCTAAATATATCTGGAAGTGACACCGCGGTGCCACCCTGCTCTGAAGCGCGCTGTTCCTTTAAATACTCTTGCAGTAATTCTTTCAGCAATCACATGGCCATAAGAAAGCGATCAAGCTTGAAGTCATACGCACAAACAGACAGAGGAAGAAAAAAAAAAAAAAAAAAAAACTTCCCTTGGATTTTAAATTATACAGCAGCAGCTGTGGCTTCCTGTACTTTACACCTGCTCTGAGGGAGGGAGGCTCATCTGTTGGCCAGTCTGCTCAGGAGAGCTACAAGAAGAAGAAGTTTTCTGCATCTTTGCGGATTTTCCTCCTTCAATTTTGCTTCTTTTTTCTCTCTTTGTGCACGACTTGGGCATGGTTCTAAGCAGCTTGAGCAGTTTTTGGGCTTACTTTGTCATTTTTCTACAGGGCAGGTAAGAAACGCTTTGACGCTGGGAATCTTCCAGTCTTGTTACGGTTAGTGTATTTACTGGACTGTGAGCCTGCTGCATTTAACGACACTTGACAAGATGATGCCGAGTGCCGCTCTGACCGAGAGGCGTGCCGGCATTTCTGTTTACTCAAAGAAGAAGCTCGAGTTAAATATTTCATGATCCCCAATTAGGACAGATGTTTTGCCAAGTGAAAACTATGTAAAATGTGAGTTTTGAGGGAATCCGGCCCAAAAAAATGAAGTGGCTTGAAAACTAACCCTGGGTCCTGCGTATGTAGTATGCACTGTCCTCTAATCCTGACTCTGGCTGAAATGCATGCATAGAATGGCCTTTTAAAGTCAAACTGGGGATGTTAGACGTTATAAGAGGCAGGGAAAGTAAAATGCTCCTCAGGTTGCCCTGTCTCCCTGCCAGATCTGTGCTCTGTAAGGAGATGAAGTTCCCCAGCAGAGCGCTCAAGCCTCCCTCTCCGTCTGACTTCCTGGACAAACTGATGGGGCGAACATCTGGCTACGACGCTCGCATCAGACCTAATTTCAAAGGTAAGCGGTGCGGCGTGAGCGTCCGATTTGTAAGACAATCTGAGCAGCCAAGTAGGACAAATCATTCACAGATGAACAAGGAGTGAGGGATTTCTGCAGGCGAGGATGTTTTTTACACACACACACACACCACCCCCCCTCTCTCATCCGTAATCATGGGTTATGACTACTCCGCCTGCTGACCCACAGCCTTGAGTTCAGATTTCCTTTTCTTTTCCGTCACGTTTTATCCTGACAGAAGTGTGCAGTCATCCTTGCATGTTACCCTACAGGCCCATTTCAGTCCAGTCCCGAGCAGCACTTGTGAGTGAAGCCAGTAGATTCTCTCTGACACGCTTCGCCTTTAGCCCCCAGGGTTGCATTTCATATTTATTTCATACTTGCTCCGCGTCGTCGTCGTCGGTGCATGCTGGGTAAATCTCCCACCAATTATCTATAAATACCCTAATGTAACTAAAGCAGAATCAATAAATGATTGCGTGTGGGAAAGGGTCAATGAAATATTCAGCCCTTTGGAGGCCTGCAGATGGGTTACACTAATGGGAGTGCACCGGGAATGACAACATCATGAGATATGCTTGTTTGGTAGCTTGTAACGTGGCCCGACAACACGCAGAATGTTGCTTTAGAGAACAGCTTTAACTCTTATTGGTTGCAGTAAGTTGTGTATTCTGCTTAGAAAACATTATTTTTTTTGCGTTTCTGCAAAGTGTTGTACAGTGATGTTTGGTGACGGTCTGCCTCTGTTCAGGTCCGCCCGTCAACGTCACCTGTAACATCTTCATTAACAGCTTTGGATCCATCACTGAAACAACAATGGTGAGTCTTTTCTGCTCCATTAAGCACTCGGGTTAAAGCCGTGCCGCCCAACGAGCATTCGTTTAATCAGCAAGAATTGTTTTTTAATGACAATTGCCTACAAACACCCCCACTAATATGTGTTAAAGTGCCCTTTGGTAGGTTGTGGAGAAACAATGTACTTTCTCTAAGCCATCTGCGAGGTCAATTGATCAATTAGTCTTTATTTATATGGCACTATTACACAGGATAGAATGACCAAAGTGCTTCACAGGTAACATACTATAGTGGTAAAAGCGAAAATCAACAAAATATAGTATGACTGTTAAAAAAAAAATACAAAGCAAACACTAATGAAAATAATGCCATAAAAATAACAACACTGGGTTAATGCTCAAGCCCCACAGAATTAAAAGCCAGTAAAAATAAATGAGGTCCTGGTATAATTCTGTCTGGATGTATTACAGATGTTGGAGCGTATTGACAGCTTGATTCCTGCCACGCAGAAAGCTTTTTAAGCAAAGTCTACACGTTTCCAAACAGGCTTAGGTCCAATCTGTTCCCCAAGGTTAATGCCGACCTTCCTTTGTCCATTCCCAAATTAGTTTTGATGTGTTTCATTTGACTAATGATGGGGGTGTGGACAGTGAGGTCCTACCTAGTTTTATTAGATTAATAGAACTTTTTCAGGATGTCTGTACTTATTTGCTGTGTTCACCTTTTTGAAATGTGGGCCTGTGACTGTGGACTTTGCACAATAAAAAGCTGAAACTTAGACAGCGAGCTCCTGCCCTGTTCTCCTTCAAGGTGACGTATCTGATTCAGATAAAGTTTACAAGACATGATGTAGTCAGAATTATCTGGAATAATTAAATAAACAACAACAAAAAACAAACAAACCTAAGGACCAACTGTCAAGCATGGTGGTGGGAGCATCATGCTGAGGGTCTGTTTTGCTGCCAGAGCTACTGGTGAATTTCACAAAGTGTGTAGAACAATAAGGAGGGAGGATGCCTGAAACCTTATGCTTCAGCTGCGCCTCCACAGAAATGACCTGTACACAAGCGTTTGTCCCGACAGGGTACCTCCTCAACCTTTTTTTCACCACAGAGGCCAAAATCATCAAGTGGAAAGTACTCACAGGCCACAAAGGTCCTGTTTGTTTTTTTTACCACTGAAATCCCAAAATAAATTTGTCATTTTTAGTTTTACCCACACAACAATAATCAAGTGTTATTTTGATGAATTGGGGGGAAAAAGTCTCATAGGTCTCAAATGTTTGCCTTATTAAAAAATGGATATACAATTTCCATATTTTGGGGGAATTGATTGTTTTCTGTTTTGTTTAGAAATAGTTTTCACTCTATTTTACGTTGGCCGCTCTTTGTATTTAATTTCTTCTCATCCTTCACATGCTTGCAACACAAAAAGATGCAACGACTTCATCAACCAGCTCCGTTCTTATATTTAGTGGTAGTTCATATTTAATACATTTCCACGCGGCAACAAACATTGCTCTGTTGCTCAGAACCATTCTACAAAGTCCAAAGATGCACAAATTAAAAGTATTTTTAATAAGATTTTTTTTTTTTGTTACTTCAGCTGTATCTCCTATATATAGGTCATTCATTTTAAATAATATGGTTCATTTAAAATAAGACACCAATCAGAGGTACCAAATACACTCCATTCAACAACAAGTCATTTGATGCAGTTGCTACATTAGCACCTCTAAACACAATCTTTTACGCTCTTTATATAACTTTTGATTCTTTTTTTTTATTTATACGTCCTAGGTCTCTGTCACACAGGAATGCCTTCATTATTTAAGAGGTGTATGGGGGAGTGCCTTGAGATGACTGTACACGCTAATTTATTCAAGCTTAGAGTAAAGAACCTTGTGCATTAGATACCTTTAAGCAAAGCCTTTAAAGTTTAACTGCAATTGTAAATGGATTCAGAGTCTTACGCACTTAGGGGTGTTTGTTGGTGTTGATGACAGCTCTTTTTGTCTTTCACGCAGTCGGTTTGTGTGGTTGGAGTGCCCTCTCGCCTGCTGCATGTTTGTTGTTGTTGTTTATGTGGTAATCTTGCTCCTGTTAAACCCGCACAATATATTTAAAGATTCAAACCTCATTAAGAATTTAAATTTTTTCCACATTTCATCACGTCACAATCATCAACTTCAATGCATTGTATAAGAACTGTTTAGCGACAGACCGCCACAAAGTAGCACATATTTGTGAAGAGGATGGAAAATGGCAACCGGTTTTCAATTTTTTTTTCTTTTAGAAATTAAATTCTGAAAAGTGTGGTAGATTTGTATTCAGCTCTCCCAAAGACTGAGAGCATATATAAACAGCACTTTTTTCATCAGTTTCATATCTGTACATACTTGAGCGTAACACGAGGGGACATTTATAGGTTTGAGGACAATACATACCTCTGCAACATGCTGTAAGTTTTAGTACGGCCACTTTTGCTATGTATTATGACTGTTTTCATTTCTGATCCTGTGTCCTTACTGTTAGGACTACCGGCTAAACGTATTTCTGCGGCAGCAGTGGAATGACCCCCGACTTGCCTATAAGGAGTATCCAGACGACTCGCTGGACTTAGACCCCTCGATGCTGGACTCCATCTGGAAACCCGATCTGTTCTTCGCAAATGAAAAGGGAGCAAACTTCCACGAAGTCACGACCGACAACAAACTGCTTCGGATATTCCAGAATGGAAACGTCCTCTACAGCATCAGGTTATATGATATTTTCTCTTCACTTGCTCCAAATCTACACCGAGGGCATCTCGGGCTGTCGTGCACATGCGAAGTTCCACCTCCTGCGGCTTTAATCAAAACCTCAGAGCATGCTGTGTGGCCTGCTGCAGGATTTTCTCACTCCAGTTCAGTTCAGTTGTAATTGTACTGTCCAGCACACTCTGTGAACAAGCTAATGTTAAACTGTGACTGCAGGCTACGACCAAATCAGGTCAGTAAAGGGGCACTGAAGCAGTGGTGAAATGTAGCGTAATGGTACCGATGTATAATTAGAACAACAGACACGGGGAGGCGTTGTTTGAATCTCCGTTGGCACCTCTGTGAGACATGAGCCAAATCATCAGATATCCTGCTGGTTTCTGAACCTTTCATGTAACCTTTGAGTATAAAAAATAAACTTAAAATGAACAAAAGTAAAAGTAACATGTGAACCTTTATGGCCTTGTTGGTTAAGATGAACCATGGATGCACACCCATGATATTTCATCTTCAGTGCAATAATACTCACCAATGTGGGAAGCTCACTAAAACCTAATTGAAATTGAGATATGAAATGAACCTAAAATGAACAACTGACAAACTTGTAGCTTAACCAAGAAAGGAGAACAATGATGAGATTTCCTAAAGCCCATCTACAGTTACGTGGCAAAAAGGACACCCTTAACATATTTAGGTCTTTAAGAAATGTTTGCATATTGATGTCTAGTGTTATATTTTTATTTATCTCTAGAAAAGCAAGGGATTTAACTGCACTTAAACAACAAAAAATGACCTAACCTTACCCCTTCATAGCTAGTGTTACCCACTATAGCCAAAACAAGTTTATTAAAACATTTCTTGTAGCCCTCTTGTAGTCTCTGACATCAGCCTGAGGAAAGTTTGCTCCACTCCTCACTGTCAGAGCTGAGATGTTTGAGGAGTTACTTACATGTGCAGCCTGTTTCCAATCACCACACCGAATCTCAACGAGACCTGGACTTTGACTCTGCCCGGGATTTTTTTCTTCAGCACCTTAACGCTCTGCTTTTTGGGTAAACTGGCTTTGATGGCCAGACCTAGGGATGTTTTGTAATTTCACCATGGTGTTTACTCTCACTTCTATAGCCATGAGCACACCAGACAAAATGTCTGAGGTTTATATAGAGCAAGTCGCATTCAAAATGCATAGTATGGATATTTAAAGGGGCCTTTAAATATCACATTGTTTTTGCTCTGTTTGTTAGTAAACAAAGCACTTTTGTGTATATTTACCATAAAAAGACTATGTGACTGGAAATACGCTGAGTGAGAAGCAGTGAAGCCCACAGACACATTGCCTATACATTATAATAACGTTATGATGAAGAAATGCAATCATAAATATATGTTCATTCTTACCTGTGAAAGATAATGACAGCAGATCTGACTTGGACTATAAATCGGTCGGTACTCTTCCACACAGAACATGAATGAGCCATCTTTTTCGAATGACTCCACTGTGCCACCTCCAATATGGCAGTGACGTCGAATTATGATTCAGCGCTCAGCGAAGCGTCTACGTATATATGTCTCCGTTCCAGTTGCAGTCAGTACTTGAAAATTCTGACTTCTGATTGAAAGAACGAACTGGAACGGCCAACAAAAGTCAAACTTACTTCCCCTTTGGAAAGTCGTAGAATTTTTTTAAGGCCGATTGTCAGATCCAATATGGCAGCTCTGTGCATCAACAACAGTAAGCTGTGATGAAAATATATTGATTTTACAAGACACTGTTGTAAGAGTGCAACTCTGAACTGAACAAATTAAAAGTGGTATTTGTATGTGTAAGGTACAGCTTTAAACAGCATTTGTAGGATGTACTACGAACAAACCAACCACTTTCCTGACCGTCACCATATTGGAATCCTAACCTTTTGTTTTTATTTTGGAAACCCGACTTCTCCGACTGTATTAACTGGAGTGCTGTTCACTCGGGTGTTATGCCACTCCAGGCTCCTTGTTCCAACTTCTCAGTTGAATAGGATGCCACATACTGTATATGTCTGTGACGGAGCAGAGCAAGTTAGCAATGCCCAGTGGAGGTGAGAAAAGAAGGAGGTAAAGTAACCCTAACCCTACAGATCAGATTGGTCTACGACCGCGCTGAGCAGCCACTTTACTGGTAGGCGTTGCAGGACGGTCTACCGGCTCTTACAGTAGCTGCATCAACTGTCGCCATCTTGCTTTCTGATAGTTCCACCGTACTGCTGGCAGATGGCACAACAATGTTAGTCTGCTCGTTATTGCCATTGCAAAGCTATTTTCAGGTTCAAAAAGTGACTAAGTAAATGCCCTATATTGTTTTATTTGAAGATGAATATTTATATAAATTTTTGTACTTTCTTTTTATGGTCAAGATACATGACTAGGCCCCTTAAAATGATGTAGACCTGATGTGATACAATATGGAAAGCCAAAGTGATCAAAATTAAATTAAACATAAGGAAATAAGTATTTACTTAAATAAATAACAGATTATTATTCAAAATGACCATGAAATTGTGAAATAACTGAAAGCTTATAAAATTATCACCTCATTATGATGAAATATTTTGAATTCTTGTTCAAAAATCTGTGCTTTGCTGACACTTTTTGGCAGAAGAACTTCGCCAGCCTATCAAGAGGAACAGGGCAAGTTGTTTGATTGGCTGCTTCTTTACCCAGACAAAAGCAATCCAACACAGAGTTTCACATCAGGCCTGAAGGTGCAGCACATGCTCCCATGTCAGCTGTCCATGGAGCACCCAGGAAGAACTAAGCACTTTTTAAGGATCACCCAATGGGGGAGCAGATCCAACCCGCTGATGCTGATTGGCAGGCAAAGTGATTCTGCAGAAAAGTGTCATTATGAGATAAATAGGCCATTGGGGGAAACAACATTATGGAATAAAATATTACTTTAAAAATGACATTTTGAAATTAAAACTGCTGGAATTAAATACTAATGCCTCAATGATAATTTCTATTATTGTGAAAAAATGCATGTGCAATGAATTTTATGTTGTTATACACATTTCTAAAGAAGAATGAACGACATTCAATAATAAAGAGGTGATAATTTTATGTATTCTGATATTTCAGTGTTTAATTTATTTTGTATATTATATTTTATTTCTTCAGGTAATTATTTCATAATGTTTTATATATATATATATATATATATATATATATATATATATATATATATATATATATATATCATTTTGAGCTCTGTAGCCTTCAATAATACAACTCCTTCATATCTAGCCTTTGTAAGTGAGACTAAATATAGGAATAAATTATTACATTTTACAAAATATTGTGAATTGTTTTTTTTCTTCCACTTTAATTATTTGGTTATTTTCCCTCAACTTTTCAATATTGCTAAAATTGATGTTAAATCTCCATATGTCAATTTTCTTTAGACCATGCAGAATTTTATACGGTGTCCAAATTTTTTTCATGTCTTTACATGACATGGAAACTGATGAAATTTAGCAGAATAGGACGATAAGATGCCGGTTTGATCTGACGGTTGGGTTGTAAGTTGGATTGTTTTCACTGCTTTTTGTCTTCTAGGCTGACACTTACACTCTCCTGCCCCATGGATCTGAAAAACTTCCCCATGGACAGCCAGACATGCACGATGCAGCTGGAGAGCTGTGAGTTCATCCTTCATGGCAGGCGGAAACAGAAAACGTGTATAGATTTAGTCAGTGAACTTAGTTCTCACTGTGCAGCTTCTCTCTGTTCCCTAGTTGGCTATACCATGAATGACCTTATTTTCGAGTGGCTGGATGTCGGAGCGGTGCAGGTAGCCGATGATCTGACGCTTCCTCAGTTTGTGCTGAAAGAGGAGAAAGGTCTCGGTTACTGCACCAAACACTACAACACAGGTACACAACACATCACAACCTGGTGATCAGAACTCTTGGTGCACAATGCACTCTAAAACTGTCAAATATGGACCAACCCAGCATACAGAGTCTAAGAAAAGTATCCAAACTACTTTGACTTTTTCTTAGATTGCCATGTCACGTCAACTTTTAATAGATTTTATTGTGAATATGTGACAGGGACCATCACAAAGCAGTGCGTCTGTTAATTGATCCATTATTCATGATTTTTACAATGTGTGTGCAAATACAAATCTAAGTGTGGTGTATATTTGTATTAAGGCCCTCTGAGTTAATAACTGTAGAACTACCATTTGCTGCAATTATAGTTACAAACCTGTAGTTTTTTTTTGCCCATTCGTCTTTGTAAAATACTTCAAGCTCAGTCAAACTTGATAGTAAGCGTTAGTAAAGAGGAGTTTTGCCACAGATTTCCAATTTAAATTAGTCTAATTTTAGCCATTCTCTCCCCATTTTGGTATGGCAGCCTGAACAAACATCAGTTGAACTGACTAATGTGTAATGTTTATATAATTATATCAAATTATATCCATTAAGAATTCTATTTCAAGTAATCAAACATGAATAACAAACATCATAATTAAGATAAACAGATGTATTAAATATTTTCGATCTTAAAGTGACAGAGTGACCCATTCTGTGGTTAAAGTTGAGCTAATTACTTAGCAGGTAAAAAGCTAATGTCATCAAAATAAAGTCATTAAAACAACCAAGGGACATTGACATTGCCACACAACATGTTTTTAACCACTCTACCATTTCCTAGCGCATCCTGTAGGAGAGCTTTAGTGAAATCTGATCAGGTTGTCGCCTAGTTCAAAATGGCTGATGAGGCTCCTTCAAGCATTCAACAACCCGACTAACAATTGTTCACTCATTGTTTGGTAAAATCTACCCAACTACCACCCCAGCAGTACAAACATCCCATTTGACTCAGAGAAACAAATCTTGCGTGTGCCGATCTCCTTCTTCTGTGACAGAGCCTTCTTTCGCTTAGGTAAATTCACCTGTATAGAGGTTAAATTCTACCTGGAGCGTCAAATGGGCTACTACCTGATCCAGATGTACATACCGAGCCTGCTCACTGTCATCCTGTCCTGGGTGTCTTTCTGGATCAACATGGACGCGGCGCCGGCCAGAGTGGGGCTGGGAATCACCACCGTGCTCACCATGACAACACAAAGCTCCGGCTCCAGAGCCTCTCTACCAAAGGTCAGACACGTTTTAAACACTTACAACATAATTATCCCTTCATTAGTAAATAACTTTCATTCCTTTTGGAAAAGATTGATATAATGGGTAAACTTTGCTGAGCTAAGATCTTGACCAGCTCAGGATATTTTGACATGCCTGATTGCTCCAATCACAAACCAGATTCTTGCATTTAAAGGTAATTAAAGTGCTATGCTGTATTATCGTTCTATCCTGGAAAAAGAACAGTTCAAACAAGTCATTAAAAGCCTAACTTTAATGTTATTTATGCTATTAATTCATCTATGTACACTTCTGACTGACACTGTATGCATGTTCTTCAACAGGCAAAAACCTGCTTTTCTTTCAGTGCTCATCATGTCGTATCAACTTTGCCCTGCAGAATCGCTTATCAGCTTGCACGGACTCTTAATATTAATCAAGGCATGCGATTTGCACGGTTTTGGCAGGTGTCTTATGTCAAAGCCATAGACATCTGGATGGCGGTGTGTCTCCTCTTCGTGTTTGCCGCCCTGCTGGAGTACGCGGCCGTCAACTTCGTGTCACGCCAGCACAAGGAGTTCTTCCGACTGAGGAAGAAGCTGAAAGAGCAGCAGCGGCAGAGAGCTGTGAGTACAGCCCACCCACACAGCCCCCGCGGGCAGCTGTCACCTGCTATCCTCCGCGCCCAGCTATGCAAGAACCACAGTTCAGCTGCATGCTGCACTCCTAGTGGGAAACGCAGGCAGCGCTGACCTGTAATTAATTCAAGTCACCTTGTTTCACTGCAGACAGAGTGTTCTCTGCTTCTTCCGGCCTTACGTTGAAAAATATCCAAAATAGGTTCAAAACCGTCTTAAAATGTGAATAATTCTTGAGATGAGGTGTGACAGCAGATGCAGGATTCATGAGTGCATTTGAATATTTTCCCCCACCCCACAGAAAGCTTCTGTTAACAGGGCAGAGTCTGCTTAGTGATTAAAAGTCATGTCCTGTCTGTTCATTTCAGCAGGGAAGCGGTGACGGTAAGGTAAAGGGAAACACCACGGCGGGAAACAACGCTGCTCATGGGAGCGTGACCCAGCGGTGCAGTGCCTGTGCCAGGGTATGTCCTGCTGCCTCGTTGCCAGTCCCCGGCTCCCTCCAGCTGAATCTCAATGACTTTGCTCATGCTTGTGTCTGTGTGTCTCTCCCAGGAGGAGGAGCTGGCGCAGCAGGGATTCCTCCTCCAGAGCATTGGACTCTCCCTGTCCAGCGCGCCAGAGATGGATGCTACGCCGGTCTTCGCCGATTTGCCTCCCGGCTTAGGTTTTTACGAAATCCGTCGACGTTTCGTGGAACAGGCGAAGCGGATCGACACCGTCTCCCGAGCCGCGTTCCCCATGAGCTTCCTCATGTTTAACGTGCTCTACTGGCTCACCTACAAGGTCCTGCGACACGAGGACCTCCAGTTCACCCTTTGACCACCGTGATCCCGCCAGATACTTTTTCAGTCCTGAGGCCCTCGCTGAGACATTTGCAGACTGAGAGGCCTTCGACGGCCCGCACGGGATGTAGGACTGCACGTGCAGTGCCACTGACAAATTCTAACGTAAAACAAACTGTATGTTTTTATTTTACTTTGTTTCATTTCCCTCCGAGGAAACCCACTTTTTCATTTGCACTTTGTAAGCATATCAGATCACAGCGTGTATATACTGTACAGTCCACAACTATGAGCATCTCTGTATGTGAGGGAGAACCACTTGCATTTGGACTGCTGTAAAATCAGGTCAGTACTTTTTAGAGTTCACTTATCCACCAGCAGACCCCCCCCCCACCCCTCCCCCCCTTGTTTGTACCCATGGTAAACACAAGTAAAAGCCATAAAACAAATTAATCCTTTTTTGCAATAGTATAATCTAACTTATATTTTAATTTTTTATATCTAACCTTTAATGTAGGAACAATAGTTCAGGGAAACTGGCGCCATTATAGATGCCACCCTCAGCGTCCTATAAAATAAACGTTTTGCAGAAATGGTTTTGTAATTCCTCCATTAATTTCTAAGTTGAACACATTATAAATGAACATTGAATTAGTAAAAACCTGACAGATCAACGCAAAGTTGTACATATGTAAAATGGAAGGAAAATGAGACAGAAAGTTTTTTGTTTTTTTTAACAAAAACCTAAAAAAAAAAGTGTGGTGTTTGTATTCATCCTCTTTACTCTGATGCCTCTAAATTGTCTGTCAGTATAACTGCAGCTGCTCTGTGAAAGCCTCAGAGGTTTGCTAGAAACATTAGTGAACAAACAGCATCATAAAGACCGAGGAACACAGCAGACAGGCCAGGGAGTTTTAGCGAAGTTTACAGCAGGGGTTATGGCATAAAACAACGTTGCAGTTTACAAATCGCACGCCTAGACACATGTAAGTGAAGCAGCCAGGAGGCCCACGGTATCTCTGGAGGCGCTGCAGAGATCTCACGCTCAGTTGGGAGAATCTGTAGACAGGACCACTATTAGTTGTCCACCTCACAAATGAAGCCTTAGTGGAGGACTTAAAAAAAAAAAAAAAACCTTTGTTAAAAAAGTAGGCTTTACAAGGTCCCATTTTGACATTTTTACCCCAGAGGTGAAACATTGCCGAGGCATCCTGGTGGATGCTTTTCTTTTTTCCAGCACTGACAAGAAAACTGCTTGCCGTTAAATGTACATCCACAGCTACAATAGAATAGTTCATAAGACAGAAGGTAATCTTTATCATTGCAATGGTACGTTCCGACAAAATTTGCCTTCTTACATTTAACCCATCCCCTAAGGAGCACTGGACAGCTTTATAGCTCCCAGGGAACAATCTGGGGCTAAGGGTGATGCTCAGGGACCTGTGGTGGCAGCCTACAGGGTTCGGAACGGGAACTTGTAGCCTTCTAAGAACACAAGTGCACTCCTCTAACCACTAGGCCACCTCTACTCACGCTAGGTTAGGTTAAAGCTTGTGTTTGAATGGTCTAGTCAAAGCCCAAACCTAATTCTGTGGCAAGACTTGAAATTTGACGCTCCAAGATATTTCTCCACCCGAGCTTGACTGCAGGCTGGTGAGGTAGTTTAGTTTTGAGATTCAGGTGTGTAGGGCAACGGACACACCTAAAGGTTGCAGGACATTGGCCCTGGAGGATTTGAGTTTGAGACCACTGGTGCCATGGACCCTTTGAAATACCAGCGCAGTTTTAAAAGAAACATTTCGTGGCTCCTTCCTGTTAAAATGAGGTGTTATTTGCTTGCAGGACCAGTAGAAAGGAGCTGCAGGTTTACAGAGATGCCAATGAGAGTGGTGTCAGCAACTGGGCTCAACACAATTAAACCTTAGTGGCACAAGGTTCAAGGTTCAAATCCCAACCTGGGATGTTCCTTCATGGTGTTTGCATGTTCTATCCATGCATGCATAGGTTTTCTTCAGGAACTCTGGCTCCCCCCCCCCCCTCCCTCCCCCACAGTCCAACATCAGGACTGTTTGGTCAAAGGTTCAATTTAAATCTTCATTAGCTATGAGTGTGTGCGTGCATGATTGTCCTGAGTGTGTCTGTGTTGCCCTTTGATGGCACATGACCCAAACACCCCAAGTGTACGCTACATATTATCTGGGATAAAACATTTGTTTTAAATGTCTGACTCATTTATTACAGAAAATATATCAGTTCAGGAAAGTTTAAAACCCTCTAACAGGAAATCATTCTTTCATGAAGACAAAATTGCATAAAGTTTGTATTTTTATTGTGTCTCATTTGTAAGTAAATATACTATTTCTTTTGACAGATATCACTATTCAATCCTGGAGTATCAATGTCCGGTTCTTTATATAGTATTTTGTATGTTTTTCTTTTTTCTTTTTAAATAGAAATCTGAAAGTGAGTCACGTATTTGTATAACATTTCCTTAAGTAAATATTTTGTAGAGTTACCTTTCACTGCCATTACAACTGCAAGTGTGTCGGGGTAAGTCTTTACTAGCTTTATACATTTAAGAAGATTCAATCATTCCACTTTGCAAAATAACTCATTTCCATTAGATTGGAATGAAGAGCAACTGAAAACATTCATATTAAATTCTCAATCCTCATCTGGATGAGGTCTGATCTTTGACTGGGCCATTCTAAACATTTCTTTAAAGCTTCGGTCCTTGTCCTGCTAGAACGTTAGCCTCTGCCCCAGACCCAACTCTTTTATAACTGGTTTTCTTCAAAGATTGCTGTGTGTTTAGCGCAGCTCCTTTCATGCTCTCACCTAAAATACCGAACGTTTTCATATAGCTCACTTAAAAACGGAAATAGAATAAAACTGTGATAAGGATAAATGGAACACACAAAAATCAGGATGTCAAACAACTATTTATTTATTTATTTAGCATCTCATAAACAATTAGTCAAAGGCCAGGGGAAAGAGACGAGTTTTAAAAAGACATTTAAATGATTCTATGCTCTGCGCGGTGCCAACATGTAGAGGTAGGATATTCTACAGTCTTGGGGCGGCCACTGCGAACGTTCAATCACCTCTGCGCTTTAACACTTGGAACATGGAGGAGAAACTGGCTGGCTTACCGGAGTGCTCTCAAAGGTGTGTGGATGTTGAGGAGATCACAAAGACTACATGGGTTAGACCATTTAAAACTTTAAAAGTGAGCAATAACATTTTCAAATCAACACGATGACGGACAGGAAGCCAAGTGACCGTATTTTAAAACTTGAGTTATGTGTTCATGCTTATCTGTAGAGGTTAAAAGAGGAGCTGAAGCATTCCACAATGTTTTGCAGACACTGCAGGGATGATTGATCCGGCCCGGCATATGAAAGGTACAATACTCCAGACGAGAGGTGATAAAAGCATGAATAACCTTCTGGAGATCCCTAAAGGGAGATAAGGCTTTGAGTCTTAGTTGGAAAAAGCTTGACCTAATAACAGATGCTGTTTTATAACCCAATCCTGCTTTGAGCTATGAAAACTTATTATATGTAATATAATATAGTTTTAACCCACTTTGGTTGCACTAAGTTTATTTTAGCGCAATCAGTGTAAAAGAACCAGATGCGGATGCAAGCTACACTTTTCAGATTTGTATTTATAAAAGCAAATTTAAAAACAAGTTTTTTATCATTTTCCTTTCTCTTTAAAGTTAAGGATTATTTGTGTTGGTCTTTCACATGAAATCCCAAAATAACACATTAAGGATTGTGGTTTTAATGTGAAACCATATGAAACCATTGGTGGAGAGTGATAGTTTTGCAAAAAAAAGCCTGTTTTTCCATTTGGTAAAATCTGTGAATTCTCTAAGAAAACGCAGATATTTCACCCGTCCTTCAATTGTTTTATCAAATGACAAAAAGATTCAGTTAGGCCAAAAATAATACCGCAGCCCTCTGATGCTGTTCACTATAATAGTCCTTCCTCTAATACTGCTCTCATCCAAGATTATTATAACCATGACCTGCTCTCTACCTGTCAGTATCTATTTTTTAAGATCCTAGGAAAGGGGCGCATCTTTACACAAATACCTGGAGAGTACTCTTTCTTTAGAAGCCGCAGATTTCTAAAAATAAATCTAGACTGTAAATGAAGCAGTCATATGAATATTTCAGCACAAAAAGTAGTTGTCACGTGCATATACCAAAGCACAAGGAACGGGCTGCATACATCAGCATCAAGACTGTGTGAAAACAGGAGTGGGCTCTTTGAAAGTCAGGGGCTAACGCCAATCTCCATTAAAGAAGTAAAGTCTGGCCTGAAAATAAAATACATAAATATGAGCATCGCGTTACCCGTTCAGCATACAAGTCAAGTTTATTTGTAGAACACATTTCAGCAGCAAGGCAGTTCAAAGCATAGATATCGATAATAAAGGCCTTTATTATGGATATCCATGGTTCAAAGCGCTTTACATCATGAAACAACAGACAGAATGTGAGACCAGTAACTTTTGTCACATAAAGGTCTTTTCCCACCTGTGCTAAACAATTCAGCCTAATATAGAATAAATTCTACGAAACTGGTTTACATTTACTTTGATCACACTGGGAATTTCTGCATTAAACCTGCACCACAACCTTCTCGTTTGTAACCACTAGATGGCGGTATTTCCAAAGTATGAATATCCCGCATAGTGCAGCGTGCAACTTCAACCCACCATACATTCAAACTTTTCCTTTTGTTTTATGTTTATCACTGTTAGGATTTTAGTATTTCAGGGTTAAATCACCTCTTTTGTTATGTTATCTGTGACAACTAAAAAATATCACTATTTCTCTTTTTTTATTGTTTTCATTTTGTCCTCAAAATCATCAAACACAATTGGAAAACTGGATCCAGGCTGGACCCAGATGTTTTAGATAACTGCAGACTTACAATTAAATGAATATGAAATAAAGAAATGGGATACCCTTTTAACACCCTGTATGTTTTTCAAACATATTTGGACAAATTGATATTTAAATCTAATTTGATTTAAAAGTTAGCAATATAAAAACTGTGGAAAAGATGATTTTTGTGTTTTTGTACAGCATGATGTAAAAATGCCATTCCTGTGGGTGTTCTAATTTATTAGAACACCCATTGTTACAACTTAAAATGGTTAAAATCACACGCAGGTGTGTCACATCTGGTGAACATAGTTTGCCCCTTTTTTAGACCTCATGTCCGTTGAAGTCAAGGTGCACAACATGGTGAGATCCAAAAAAGCTTTCCTAGGCCTTCAGAAAGAAGGCTGTCGCTTATGAGTCTGGTATGGGATTAAAGCAGGTCACACATAAAAAATAAAAATCAGACAATATGCTGTCCAGAAAACATAAGATGTGCAGAATATTCAAAAACAACTGACAATATTTTATGGTCTTACCATCCAAGGAAGTCGAGCCTGAAAGCAGATAGAAATGCTGAAGGAAGTCTCCACAAACCTTGAAAAGTCGTCACGGTACCTGCAGCCGGCTCTTTGGTTGATGCGGCACTATCGATATGAAAGTGCACGTCGGTTCCCTCAGAGACTGCGCATGTATCACTTCAATGGGATGTGTGAAAGTAGGGAACCTTTACTCACACAAAGGTGAAGGTAAAGATCATTAAAGCTGCTGTGAAGCACAGAGCTGGAAATGCCATGATTTGGGGATGCTTTACAGAAGCACCTGGCCAACTAAGGATCACTGAATAAACCATGATTTCCATCATAAATCAGAGGGTGCTTGAGAAAAACGTATGACCATCTATGAAAAAACTTTAAGGCTCAAGCAGAACTGGACCCTACAATATGACAGTGACCCAAAACATATCGATAAATCTATCTTGGCTATATTTGCCTTGGATAAACTCATATTCATTTATTCTACTCTAAATGGTATTGGGATCTGAACGCAACAGCAAGATACTTTTAAGTCATCTTTGATACGACCAGCTTTTAAGTCTAACATGAAAAAGATTTAATATGAAAACATGAATCAAATCAGAAGCATCCTTTACCAGACAGACAATATTTATCATGACTTGTCACTTCCATGCGGGACTATTGGACTGTAATTTTAGCTGGATGTTTGAATAACTCCCGAAAAACTCTTTTGTTAAGCCAAAACTCCCCTGCCAGAATTTACTCCAGCACTCCTCCTTATGCTGTGAAGTCAAGGATACAATGTAATATCATTCTTATAAGATGCAAGTTTTTTAAAGACACTAATAAAACTCATCTTTGATGAGACATCTTTGAGCTCAAGGCCTATAATGGTCCATTATGTGAGGCTGCGCCTTAGTTTTGGAGCCTCAGTTTCACATTTCTGTCCTGTGGAACCACCTCCAAGTCAGACTTAAATGTACAATAAAAATTAACAGCGAGTTTGTTTGAAAATTATTTTAATTACATTTTTAAATCAAACTAGCTGCTGAAAGACAATGATCTCTGCTGCTCACAACAGACTCAATAAGTGTTGACAAACATGCTAATGTTGTACAGGGTCTGATGATCTGATCTGGAATCATCTACATCGTCTCTTAGATGCTGATGTCCATCTGCTCACGCTTTAGCTTCTTTGAGCTGTTTATTTGTACAACCATGCATATTGTGTAGTTTTCCTCACATCGTTCTATAAATCTGGTGCTGTCTTTCCCTATTTAACTTGAATATATGCCGTATTACCAATAATTGGACAATATTTTCTTCTGAAGTTCATTCTATTTTACTTTATAACTTAACTTTAAAATAACATCTTCTAATCATATTACTAATCTAACGTTTAAATGTTTTTTAGGGGTGTAACAATATATCGATCCACATCGACATGTCAGTTAAACGATCAACAATTGCATCTATGCAAAATGAAAATGTATTTCCATATCGTGACTTTTAAGATACGTCTTTATTTTGAAATTAACCAGGCATGAGACTAAAGTGAACAGGTGATCTATTGTTATTATTATCATTATTAGAAGAATGCTGTTTTTGATTTAAATGTCTAATGCCTGTAAGAGCTTAGAAATAAATGGTCACACCATATTTTTTTTTTTTTGTGATGATATATCGTATCGATCACATCAATTGGAAATCGTAACAGACTTCGTTATATCGGCAAATATCATATCGTCATCTAAACAAATCGATATGTATTGTGATATAGCTGCTGATTTACACCCCTACTGTTTTTTGTTTTTTTTGTCCTTGTCACATCCAAATTTCCCCTTTGTGGAACAATAAAGGTATTTCTTATCTCATCTTAATATTGCATTATAGCCATCATTTAATGAGATTAATTAGCCCTAAGGCAGCTTTACAGCTTTCATACCCTTAGTGAACGAAATTTGCAATGAAAGCATGAACTATTGCCCTTTTTTATTATTAAGCAGTTATAACAAATTGGTTATCTTTCTTTGAATTCTATTATAAACTCCCGTCAAATTAAACAGAACTTTTAATAATGTCACTCAATACAATGACATTACATCTGTTGATAAATAAAGATAAATTTTTTAGAGTCTACTGGACTAGATCCACACTAGTAAAGTTTTTGTTCCCCCAATCAGACAACAGAAACAACTATGCAACGTGGGTATCCATATTTCTACAAATGTGTCAATGTTTAGCTATGAACTTAAAAACAGTTCATGTGTGACTCGTGAATCGATTTTGTTTAAATCAAATAGGATGATCTCAGTATTAATCCTGTTATTTTGTGTTCGCTATTTACCAGCCCACCAGTAGATACAAAATCAAAACTGTCATTGCGGCTCCTTAAATAATCCCTAACTTTTGATTGGTTAATTTGCACAGCAGCTCAACTGCGGACCAATAGCCTCGTCTACTACTATGTTAGTCCCGCCCACTAATGATAGCTAAAACTCTCAGATTAGAGAAAGTCATCACGCGCTCCAATTGTAAATAGTTTGGTATTAAAATATATATTTTTGGAAGAAGTAGGCAACTAAATTTATGGAATAATTACATACTAAATACTTTCAAGTTATTATTGAAACATTTAAGCCATTCTAGATACATTTAATTCTACACCGGTTTTATTTAAATTGTCACGTTAAAATATTAATGTAACGACTGACGTGTTTATTAAACAGCGGACATCGTTGATTCAAGCGCTCATTTTCTTAACGTTTTCTTTAATTGTATACACTTTTCTGGTTTCCGTATTTATTTATTTTTTTACCCAATCGTGCATTTTAGAAGTACACCGGCATAAATGACAACAATAAACTGCCTTTCCATTTTTGGAGAGGGGCGTTCTCGTCGTGACCCTCCACCAAAGTGTGTCCACTGGCTGGAGACGTGGCAGCGCCTCGGGTCATATGATTTTTGGCTCTTACACGAACCCCACCCCGATCCCTTTCCCCACTCCGAGAAAAAAAAAAAAAAAGCTATCCGAATTGCTCTTTATTTTTTTATTTATTTTTTCCAAACAAACAATGACAATTCAAACATCTGCGCGGACAAACAAACTCCTGTAAAGAAAGGCGCAACAACTAATCCGGCGCGATCCTCTCTTTGCGCGCCCGTCTACACATGGATCTTTTGGGAGCCGCGGCCAACCAAAACAGTGCCATTTTTAGCCATTTACTGCTGACGTTTACAGACGCTTCAAATAGCTTCCGTTTCACTCTGGTAGTGATTGGACTGTCCTGTGCCGTGCAGTGAGCTAACGCGCTGGCTGGGGAGCACAAGCCCGACATTCTTCACTTCAATGGAGGAACAGCCCAGAGATCGGGCACAAGACAGGCAGCAGCAGCACCACAACGGAGAGGACCGGAGCCCCGTCCAGCGCACCGCTTGTCTCAGACATGATCAGGGCCAGCTCCAGTGCAAGCATCAGGAAACGCAGGCGAAGAAAACAGGTTGGGCCATCCGGAGAGGAAAAAAAAAAAGTTGGCTAATGTCGGCTTGCCGACTAGCAGTCGCTAGCTAACGTGACGGGGGGCGGCTTAGGCGGCTAGCATGGCGTTAACCCGAACCACAAGAAGGGCTTTTTTTTTTTTAAGTAGCGCGGCGGTGGGCTGCATTATTCACGCTAGAGCCGTGGAGTGGGGTTAGCCGGCATGCTAGCTGACGTTGCGTGACGGTTGTCGTAGCCGCTGGTGGTTTTGACACTTCGGGGATTGACCTTGTACGCCGGTTTCACCACCCAGTTTTCTTCTCGCTAATGTAGCCATGTACGTTTAAAAAAAAATAAATAAATAAAATGGTTTCTCTGTAGTCACCAGCTGGTGTAACGGCGTCAGCCCCGTTTCCCGAGTGGCCAAAGTTATGTGTTTGACTCCGGCGTGTCCGCGTCCAGCTCAGGAAACCACACCGGCTCCGCTGGAATGTTCTCTGCTGCCATTTCCTGTCGGCCATGTTAGAATATCGGTGCGGGCTAGCGCCGCACTCAGCCGGCCGGTCGGGGCAAAGCGGTGTAAAAGTAAGAGGCTTCCCCTTCCTCCTGGCTTTAACCTCTCCTGCCTTCTTGTTTTTAGCTGCTGCCGGGCGGACATGACACGGAGAGCGGCTGCTGCCGAGCTTTACTGCGCTGTGGATGCTAGCTAGCGTTAGCCGTCTGGCCTGACTGGGCCCCCTTTGCGTGTTGTCTGGTCAGCAGGAAGCCACGCAGCTGAACAGGTAGCATCGAAAACACGTTAGCTGACAGCCGCGTTTACTTCTGCGTGTTTGCTAAAAAAGCAGAGAGCCTGGGCCCAGAGGGTAAGGCTGTGTGTACACGAACCCCACGCGTGCAATGCCAGCAGCCATGAGATCAGGGTGGAGAGAAACACCAGGGAGTGGGAAGTCCCATGTTGACACAGCAGTTCTCCTGGGTCTGAGCAGTTCTAAGGCCCCGTCGTGGTTTGGGTTGTAAATATAGCCACTATAGCCAGGTTGTTACTTTGTTACACTTCATTTCTTTTGTGGTTCAAATGATCATGTTGTCTGACGCTGCGTAATGCGTTACAAATCAGGAAATTTTGTAAAATGTTTTTCAAAAGAAAATATGTACCCCCCCCCCCCCTTTTTTTTTTTAATATAACCACAAACCGTTTTTAAACTTGTTTCCGACGTATGATCTCAATTACTGTGTGTTGTTATTCTGATGGATAAATCTAACTTTATGTGAATGTGGAAATGTTAAATCCTTAACCATTTTCTGCCCTAGGATCATCTTATCATTTCATGCACACGTTTCCTATTCACGTGGTTAATTTTCAGGCTTGCAAAAAAAAAAAAAAAAAAACTGCCCCATTTTATACGTATGTACCGATGTTATTGCATATCACTTTTTTACTTTTCCCGAGTATTTAAGTGTTTTCGTGAATTATGGAGACACATTTAAGAAAAGTAGCTCAAATCATTCTTGTAATTTAGATTTTCAGAAACATTCAGATTCTCAAGGCTCGATTATGTTGAGTAAAAATACCATCTGTAACAAGAGTATTTACACAAAAAAATTACAGCCAGGTCTAATTGTATTGCTTTTTTTTTTTAAAGCAGAAAAGCAACTAACATTTCTGCTGCTGTTAATATAATCAATGATAGGAAAAATTGTAGGTATCAAATTTCTATGTTTCCTTCTGGATTTTGATACATAAACCTTAACAAAAATGGAGAACACACGTGTTTTCTTAGCCTTGAAACGCACAAAATGTTCTATACTTCCGCGGCACCTTGCTTTATTCTGTGCTCCATACGGCCAGAAAACAAGCTCAGGTCACTCTGGCACTTTCTCTAGTACTCTGACGTTTTGCGTGCAGTGGTGCGGCGACTGGATTCCTATGAATGATCCTTGCATGATTCACACTATTTCCTTTATCTTTGGTGGTAGAGAGGCGGTTTGATGCCCCGTTTGGACCGTATGACTCTCATGAAATGTATCAAAGCGGGTACCAAAAGTCCACAAAGCAGGTTACAGGTTGACAGATGGAGGGTATGTTTTGTTCCGTGGCCATCACCTTAAAAAAAAAACTAGTACAACATGGAGCTGCAACATTGAGCCGTAATTATTTTGTCGATTTGCAAAAGAACACCCAGATTTAATATCTGGTTGGCTATTATGTCGCAAATGCCATGCATACAGATTCTGCAAGCCGGTAATATATTTAGCCAGTTGGATGGACGTTCACTATCCTCAGTACCTACACTTAATGTTTATTTTTAGTTGAGATGATGTCCGGCTTAATGTAATCAATATTGTCATTGCAATAGTATCAGAATTGCACGTGTTGCTAATATCATGCACCTCTAAGGCAATAAAAAAAAAAAGCAATGCCGGAAAGGTACAAAGTGGTAAAGAGAGGAAATGATTGACATCCCTTTTCTCTTTAACTGATTGTGTCTCTTCTCGCAGGCAATAAAAATGTAAACGCCAGCGACGAGGAAGGGGAGAAGAATCCACACCTGCCCTGCACTGGTGGTATGTCCTATCCCTCCAGCAGTAATGGTAACAGACACATAAGTAATCCAAATGTGAAGCAGAAAGGGCCGCAGAAGCACTACGCCCCCGTTCAGAAAGCGAGCAGCAAACTGCCGGACCATAAGAAAAACATGGACTTGAGAAATGACAGGGAGAAGGCCCTGGACGCGGTCCATAATGAGAGCCAGCCGTCGGATAAGAAAGACTCCGCTTCGCTTCAGAACGGCCTCGTGAATTGTGGACTCATTACGAACGGCTACTCCAGTAAGGACAATGACGGCAGCGGCTCCGAGGGCGGATATACTACCCCGAAGAAACGAAAGAGCAGATGCGGCGTCGCCAGGAGCGCCGACAGCGTGACGAAGGAGAAGGAGCGAGACATGCAGCCCCGCAACACTACGCAGGAGCCGGGCGGTCCGGGCGGCGAGGCGCCCGAGAAAGGAGCCGCGTCCAGACTCGACGGCTTCAGACCCGCCTATAAAGTAGAAGCTCAGACGACGGCGAAGCGGGCCGTCGCGTCAGAGACTTCGGCGGCTGAGTCTCAGAGGAAAACCTCCGACGCTAAAGCAGCTGGCACCTTCGCTAAGAAGGCAGAGGAGAAGCACAAGGGCAAGCTTTCCTCGCCTTCGAAAGAGGACTCGTGGACTTTGTTCAAGCCCCCTCCTGTATTTCCTGTGGACAATAGCAGTGCTAAAATTGTTCCCAAGATCAGTTATGCAAGCAAAGTAAAAGAGAACCTCAATAAAGTAGCTCAAGGTGGAGGAGAGGCAGCGCCTCCCCCTGTGAGACTGACCCAGGTGCCCATGTCTGCTATGAAAACCATCACCTCAGCTAGCTTTACTAACGGTCCTGTGTCTGGCAACGGCAACGGCTGCCCGTCCGTGGGCACCTTCTTTGCTCCTGCTGCTAGTTGTGTTCAGTCTGTCCCAGCTGGCGAGAATGTAGCATCTCTGGAAAGTAACTGTAGCTCTGCAACAAGTCCCGGCGACGGAGAGGCCAGCGAGCACAGAAAGTGTACTGTTTTAATCTACCCTTTAAATATGCAACCCGTGCTCCCGAGCGCTCGTCACCTGGACCCGCCGGCTGTCCAGACAAATCAGAAAGCCCTGGGGGACATCTTCCAGAACCAGTGGGGTCTCTCCTTCATCAACGAGCCCAACCTGGGCCCCGACGGAGGAAACGGGTTCGTGCCTGCCGACGACCAGACCTCTGTGACTTCTTACGAGGGCGAGGCCGTCGCAGCCGAGGTGGCCCAGCCGCTCTTCGACGTTAGCCCGTCGTTCATAGAAGCCGAAGCTTTTTCTCAAGACGCAGAGAAAAGGACTTGTGCCCCCTGCCAAGTATCCAGCGTTTGTTCTCCTGCTCGCGCAGCGAGCGAGGAGGAGGAGGAGGAGGCCAAAGCGCAGCCAAGTGTCCAGGACAAGACGAAAGCCGAGTGTAAGGGCGTGGCTTCTTCTTCTTCTTCTGCGCTGGCCCCCGGTAGAGACAGCGGTGCTAAGCCTGCAGCGGGCCAGCAGACCACGGTGTTGTTTGGCTCCTCTAAAGAGCAGCTCCCTCCTAGAGACGTTGGCAGGAGGTCCAGCTGGGGCTCCTTTGACCTTAAAGCTGCCGTCACCTATCACACTAAAGGTAACTCTCCCACTCTGCTCTAATCAGGCCTGTTTTAGCCCTAAGCTGGAAGGTCGCGTTTGGCTTCACACGTAAATCTAGGGCTGGGCGATATGGACCAAAAATAATATCTTGATAATTTTTAGGCTCAATGCCGATATACGATGTTTATCCCGATATGTTGTTTTTTTCTTTTCATATAGTATTTATAAAAAGGCATCTCTGCATCAAACTTTATCCCAAATGTCACACAGGTACATTTCTTAAACAGCTGTGGATAAATATAAGAAACAGCTGAAAAATGACCCACCAGAATACATGAAAGTATAATTATAACACAACACAGACCATCTCGATATAAACAATATAGTCTCGTCATATCTCTTTAAAAAAAAAACTCTTTTTTTTAAAATCTTGATATATCGCCCAGCGCTACTTATGTCTGCTTTGAACTTTTTTGTTTTAAATAAGATAAAGGTTCTGGCACAATCATCAATTTAATGCAGAAATAGGACATTTTATTTAGTTTTATATATCCCTGTATTGAAAGTATTAAAAGAAAAAGGATTCTGGAAATTGTATTCTTTCTGCATCAGCTCACGTGCTTTTTTTTTTTTTTTTTTTGCTCAAAGATAAATATGAGAAATTCTCAATCTGTTTTTCAAACAAACAGGGCTTTTTTTTTTTTTTTTATCAGTGAACAAAATAGACATATTTGATTAATCCATCTTGGTTTAAGTGTCTGGAACAACTTAGTTCAACTTAGTTCAACAAAAGCATCAGTAAGTTTAGATGTGAGTCACATTGTTGTGCTGATGAAGACTCGGTCCTCAGAAGAACAGGTAGGAGTAATATCTCTGTCCTCCGAGCTCCGCCTTGAAACATCTCCAAAAAGGTATACAGTTTAGCTTTCTAGACTGCTGAAATGAGAAATGTGTTGGATGGAAGATGTGTGTAAACTCATCTTATTAACCGTCGATTTGTCATTTTCCAAAAACCAGCTGATGTTTTCAGTTATAAACCAATACAAAACTGAAATTTAACCTCCTGAAAAATTAATTGTTCAAAGTTGTAAAGCAGATTATAGTCTAATTTTTTTTGCACATATGCAAATGTAACTCGCCTGCTATGACAAGTTTGTTCCTCCTAAAAGATTTTAGAAATCTTTTAATTTGAAAAGGAAAACATTCTCGTTTGCTGTTATGCATTAGATTAGTAAATCATTGATTTTTATTCTAACAAAAGAGGATTTGTTGTGATATGAATAGTCATGTTTCCATCAACGTTTTTAATGCGTTTTTAATGAGTTGATGGAATTAACTCGCTAAATTTTGCAAAAATGTTTTTCACTCTCGCTTGACGTGCTTCTTGACTTTTTCGGAAAACAGTAAATGCGATAAAGAGAAGATGGAAACACATTTGTCAAATCAGTTTTGACGTAGCGAACGCTTACCTTTATATGACTGATCAGCTGTTTCTGCTGATATTCCCATAACGCTTGAATAACGGGTCTGGAAGCAACAACAGGTACGTGTGGACCGACGAAGAGATGCAAGCATTTCTAAGTCTCAGCTGTTTAAAAAAAGAAAAGAAAACTTGGCACGTTGGTTAAAGCCTGGCTCTAGTACTGATCTGTGGTCGGTGCTGGTTAGCAACATCTACTTCCTGTTTATCACAGCCAACGTGAACTTATGACATCTTTGCGCTGTGCGTCTCCTGGTTAATCCGCTACAAACCGGTAGATGGAAACACGTCTGATGCGCTCTTTCTTTTTTTGCGACATTTTAAAGGTTCACTCAAAATTCACACGAGAATTGGATGGAAAAACAGCTGATTAGTTATTTATTTTGGGACATCAGGCCACTGTATGTGTGAATGAGCAGTCAGCGTTGCACAGCTCCGCAGGTAAACAGGATTTCACCAGGACCACACCATGTTGGTGACCCCTGGGTTAGAGAATATAGTTTTGATAAAGCAAATGCATGCCCTTTAATCCATGGAAAATATGTTTTTTTTTTTCTCTAATATTTACAACTTTTTGACATCAGAGAACATCTAGGGTTTTTTTTCTTGCAAATGTGTGGAGTTTATCTCAATATCTGAGTTTTCTGTCTTCTATGGCCAATATTTAACACAATTTCCCCTCTGTGGGACTATAGGGGAAATCTTTCCTCTTTCTAATTTATTTTCTGCCATTTATTTATTTATTTGTGAAAATTCTGAGAGTAGTCACATTAGGTGTACAAGAATAAATAACATTGCAAAAATAAAATCGTAATAATACCAGAACAAAGTCAAAATATGATGAGAACAAGGTTGTAGCATTGAGAATAAAGTCACACAGTCGTTTCAAAGTCCTGATACTAACGATCATTTAATGCTGATGTGCTAAAATGATTTAGTATTTTCTCATTTGTAAAGCCTATACCAAAATATAACTTTTACAAGATGCTCCACATTCCTTATTTTAACACAGAGGGACAACATCGCTTTGTTGTAAAAATGCTCCTAAAGTTGCGGCCAAAAGGAGGCGGTCGCAGGCTGGAAAGTTTAGAGCCCCTGCTCTGCTGATAATGGAGTCAGGTGTTGAAGCAGAGACGCAGCTAAAGCTCCTGGAAGGACTGACGTTTGACGCCAGTCCGTTAAAACAAAGCAGCTTGACCTTTGTCCAGTCAGGCAGCCTGAATGACTCGCTGCTGTGCCTCCTATAGAAAACGGTTTTCTTTCTAAAAGCATCTTACACTTGTGTGGCTTCAAAACCTCAATGTTGCTAAAAATTGGTACTTCCACACCAGGGTTATGACAATGATCATCCTTGAGATTATATTTCTAATGTATTATGTCTTGACTTTTACATTAGATAATATTTCTTTGAGACCACTTTCTGAACTGATGCTTATTTTTTTTCTTAAATAGAAATGGAATCCATTTTCAACTTGCAAAAACAAGGTAAGGAAACACTTTTTCATCCTCTTTCTTTACAAAAAACTGTTTCAGTGGGTAAGTAGCTGAGTAGCGTCACCTAATGAACCGTTTATTGTGTTACAGTAATCCTAATCAAAATCTGTTAAAACGAGGAGTGTGATGTATATCCTGCTGCCTTCTAGTTGAGCCAGCTGGCAGTGCAGACTGCTACCAACACATGCTAGATTTCTTAATAATAATAATAATAGTAATAATTGATGTTGCGTACTTAAAAAATCTGGTAAAATGTATTTATATTGTGACCATTTTTATAATTCTGCTGTTTCAATGCATTGCTTAGTTGCTGTTGAGCAAGTTTCCTGTGACTAGGGTTACGTGTAGATTACTTGGAGTGATTGTTTGCCTCTTCTCTCCCCCACAGATCCAAAAAGAGTAGTGTTTTATGATGAGACCAATGATGGACCTGATAAGTGAGGTAGCTCATCTTCAGTGCTTGCGGTCTTCTCTGGGTGCTGCAGTTATCTACCTTGGAGAGAAAAAAAACAAAAAAAAAACAATCCTGTCGGATAAAGTGACAACTGTGAAAACACTCATAGCTAAGCATGATTTTCCTTGGAAACTCGGGTTTATTAAAACATTTTTTTTTTTTTTGCCCCTTCCTTTGGGAGCGCACCAGACAACACACAGACACACTCTGGATGGACGTTAAAAGGAGTTTATCGGTGCCTCTCCAACACGATGAATGGACCTTAACGACTTCTAGCTGTGGTGGTCCTCGTCTCATGGCTTTTTAAGGGATTAATGTTCGGGAGTTCAACCAAGGAAGGTGTTTCGGGCTGCACCTCCTTAAGCCTTTATCCTGTCAAACTGTGGCAGCCGTCGGTCCGGCTATGGGATGCCTCGGTCGTTTTCTTTATTCACTCATTAAAATGAGTTCACTGTAGATACGTTGGACGTCACACATGCAGATCTGTGCGCAAGCTTGAATTTGTGGTGAACGAAAGGAGATGGCCCTTAAAGAAATGCCTTTAGGTTGTAGAGTAAAGGTGTTTGCAATCCTGTTACAGCGGCACCGGAAGCTTGTGAGGCTCCAGCCGGGAAGGGAGAGCCTTGTCTTAAGTCCTAAAGAGAACTACTCAGAGCCCTGACATTTTATATGTATTGCAGTTGTTGCAGCTGGCCTAACACAAGTATTATTTGCGTTGTTCTAAGACCCCAGAGTTAAAGGAGCAATAAGCGATTTATTTTTTATTTTTACTTTTTTCCCACCACTAGGTGAAGCTTGAGCACTGTAGACCAAAACAAAACGTGTATCAAGCCACGTCTCGCTATGTCCGCTCCTGCACTCGGCACCCATTTCCCATCTCCCCCATTTGCAATGGATAAAAACACAGCAGAACAACATCACCTTTCAGAGGAACACATCTAGTTAAGAAGTAACTCATAACTTTATAATGCTGTTAGGAAGAGAACATTTCTGATCCGATTGGCGTGCTCGATGCCATTTTGTGCCTGGCAGTGGCATTTTACGGGCAGGGAGGGGGCAGCTGTTCACGTGCACATACGCACACGCACCGCCGGCCCGGCTATTGAAACAAGGGGTTGGAGAACAACACAGTTTATATCTAACCATTGTCCATCAAAATATTACCTTTTACTTCTTCACATCACTATTTTTAGTTCTTTCTATCTAAAATGATGAAATTTCGCTTATTGCTCCTTTTAAGGTACTGAAGTGCCGAATTTGAAGGAAAGCCACGCCCCTTTACGTCATTTGTTTAAGCAGGTGTGCTAAAGATTTTAACACCGGGTCTCCGTTTAATTGTTCTGTTAAAGCGTTCGCTACATTTCACTCAGATGGTCATAAGCATGATTTTCCTTAAAAAAAAAATATATATACAGACGCATACATTGCTTCTGATTGGATGTTCTTGTTTGTGCTTTTTGTTCAGCTGCCACACTCAGGATATCCAAGCAAACTGTTTCTGTTCACTTCATCGCTGAAGGAACATGTTTCAATTTACAATTATGTTTCTCCCAGCATGTTGCTTTTTTTTTTTTTTTTTCCATTTTTTTTGTCCCACCATGTTTACTTGCAGAAATGAATCTCTTTTCATCATCACATAAAAGCAACGGTAACTCATTTATTGCGACCCTCATCTTGGGTCCCAAATCAGCCGCTTTGTCCAAACTGTTGGATTGTTAAGGAGGGCTTCAGAGTTGTGCTGTGGATAACATTTTAACTTTTCGCAAGCCAATGTGCAATAACACCATGGAAAATGGGTTATGTTGAGCTACAAAATCCTCATCAGAGATGCTTATGTAGCCTGTAGTTCAGTTTTACAAAACAATTTGGGTTGCATTTACCCTCTGTTGCACAATTTTCAGACTAGTTTTTTTTTTTTTTTTTTTTCTTGATAAAATCTCTTTTATGGTCTGATTCTAGAAGCCCAAATTTGGTCAGCTGTGACATCTTCAAAAGAGGACATTTTTGTTTCTGACATTACAAAGGAACAGAGTGGTGGTGGGGGTGGGGGGGGTCCTCTTGCCTAGAAAATCTAATTTGGTTTAATCGTGGATTAATAGCACTTTATGTTAACAAATTACCTTTATCTTATCTAGAGAAAATCTATATGTAACACTAGAAATACTCCTTAAAAGAATGGCTCTTGGCTGTTACTTTTCAGAAAAAAAAAAATATATATATATATATATAGTTGTTAAATACAGAATTATTAAATATAACTCAGGTAGTGTTGATGAAGCCATGAGTATATTAAATGTTGTTGCTTTTTTCCTTTGCCAATTGGCCCCTGTCATGTAATGTTTTCATTCTGGAAATGCTGAATTGGAGTCCTACTGCTGTCTCATACGATGTTCTGAAAACACACCAAATACTTACCTTTTGACAAAGGATGTCAGTTATCACTTTGGGCTTATGTTGTCAGATTGTATCTGCTAAGAAAGCACATTGCATCTCTCTGTTTTCTTTGGCTGTAATGGTAATCATCTCTGCTGGTTCATTTCCTCCTCCTCTGTTTTCTTCCTATCTTTCTATGGACTAACTGTCCTGAGTGCTTCTTTCCACTTTGTCCTCAGTAGAAAGAGAAAATTGGAACTGGAGCAGGTTTATGTGACATTTTACTTCCACACCCAGTTATAGCTGGCTCTGCTTGATATTTGCGCAGCATCTGATGTCCATTTTCTCTAGGCATGGGCCGGTAATCTGTATCAATGTCTTAAAAGGTTGCGAATTCCTAAAGTCCTCATAATAGCCCCTTTCCATTGAAAGTCCTAGGGTTTAAATAGCTGTGATTTTTAATGTATTTATTTTTACCTGGGTTAAAGGAATCACAGGTATCGTGTGTGTGTGCTATCTGTTATCCCCACTTTCAAAGGTTGTAAAACATTTGCTTAAATCAGCCAAATGATGTACAGAGAAGTTGTTCACTACACCTCCAATCTAGCAGGTGGGCAGTAATAAAGCAAACTCAAAAAAAAAATCATGCCTGACCAGGAAACCCATAGACATTACTTAGACACCTCATTATGTGCTGGAGCGCATCCTGCATTGCCGTCATATTGGATGGGTCTCTCCTGCTCTAGGCGTACATGGCAGCCAACGGGAGTAAACCCAGAGGGAGAAACTTTGCCCGTATTTTCTGCAGTGTATGGTTTCAATAACCGCCAATAATTGATAGTAGATCACATGGTGCAGATCACCGTTTTGGGCTGAGATATTCTGAAGATGTGTTTTTACTTGGATGGGAACGATGCAGAAATCCAACAGATGGACCATAATTTTATGCTTATTAATTTATCGTTGTATTTAACAAACTAAGGCTGAATCACGTTGCCAAATTAAGTACAATATAGTTACAGAGTACAAACACATGCAAGAAGTTGTGCAAAACATTATTTTTTTTAATATATATATATATAGATATATATATATATATATATATATATAGATATATATATATATATATATATATATATATATATATATATATATATATATATATATATATATATATATATTATAAAAAAAAAAAAAAAAAAAAAAAGCGTCTTAAGCTCCAACCCTAGTTGCAAGCACGGTAGTGTAAGACACTGGAATGACCTGGAACACTTTTCCAGGCCTTTAATAAACTGTGTGCATGCACAACTCGCAAAAATATGAAGAAATTAATGTTGGTGTTTAGAGAAGGCTCAGGATTGTACAGGAGAGACAGAGCAAAAATAAATTTAAACCAATAATCTAACTTGTTTCTTTATTAGAATATAAAATGTATTAATTTGTAATACCACATCATGTATACATTAATATGCCATATATCTGTTAAAGAACATACATTTATGAAATATGTTTAAACGTATTTTAGCATTAAACCCTTTTTTTTAATGTGTGACAGCGGCCTGTATCATAACCACATCTCTGCCGTTTGCAACAAACCAAAACTGTATGAAAATCAGGTAAAAGTTCAGAGTTATGATTTATTTTAGTTGGGCAACCAGCTTCCTCGGTACAAATAAATGCACTGGGGTCATGTGAGAGACCCATCCAAGATGGTGGCCACGCTGAAACGTCGGCTCCAGTCGGCAGTGCCAGTCCATGCCGTCTGCCTATATAATATCTATGGGGAAACCTCTATCCCACCATTTGTTCACCAAACAAGATGGAGATACTGGCATACTTCCACTTTCTTTGGTACACTCTTGATTACGGCAAAGTGCGCTTTTAAATATGACTTGCATAAAGTAAAAACCATGCGGGTCCAAAACATGAATGGGAAGTCAGAAAGCTGCCAGAAAGGGTTCACCTATAGTCTATGCTCGGCACATAACCCCACCCTTCAATAGTCCCAGGGTAATTGGAGAGTCCCGCCCCCAACCAAGACTTTATCAGGGAAAGTGTGGAGCTGGGAAATTGAGGTCAAATTGTCGAAATGCTTCCAAAATGGCTGCAGCTCCCTGTTATCTATGTAGGAATGTGCTTGTGTGATCGGATGTCTCCAGCTAGATGGGACATGGAGGAGCCTTGGTCCTCCCCCACCTGTTGCTGCAGACCTCTGGTCAGCTGGCTGAAAGACGGCTATTGCACACTTCTCTCGTTTACAAAAAAACAAACTTTTTTTTATCATACTGTGGGGCTCTGGTAGCGGCCCATGCCTGATGGTGTGACAGATGCTGCTCTCTTGGTGTGGACGGTAAAATCAGAAGTAAAGCGAGCCTAATTGGACCCTGTTTAATCCAGTAGCATTACCTTGTTCTCTCTAATGTATTTGTTTTCCAACTCTCTGCTTGCTAGCTTAATTTGGTCTGATTGCACATGAATCCACGGGCAAATTGACACAATCAGGTTAATGCTAAATTGTTAAGGCTGAAGCTATTCAAAGTGAGCAGTGATGCTTTTTTTTTTTGGTCATGTAAGTAGGTAAGCAGGGTGATAAAGTGTTTTTTTTTTTTTGTTTTTTTTTTAAACTGTAGTCTTACAATAAATACCATGTTTAAAAAATGTTTTTTGTTTTTAAGAATGTGGCATTGGTTTGGGGAAATCAGAGAATCTCCTCCAAGCACAGTAACAAGGCTATTCTGAATATAGATCTCTCCACATAGAGCTGTTTATAACATTGTAGCCTGCTAACCAAAAAAAAACGGGTTCTAGAAACAGAGTAGATGGTTAATCAGTAATTATTGAGGGGAGGGGGATCCACTAGCGACAGGTTTAGAGAGAGAGAGAGGCATAATCATGTGGAGCCTACATTTCCTTTTCATCCCCTCAGGATGTGCAATCACCTCAAGGATGCTGATGCAGGCTTCCAGGTTGCGAGTGGCTTGTTGGTAGTTAGGTGTGTGCGCGCGCTGTGAGTTCTTCCTATTATATGCAAGTTTCTCTATTAGAAAGTCCTCCCTCCTTTTCCCCCATGTTGTATTTTGTTCAGGTGCCTGTGTGAGGGGAGGCATGGGGAGGGAGGAGAAAAAAAAACTACGGCAATTCTGCTTCCAGCATATATCTGTGCCATTTTTTTTTTTTTTTTTGTTTTTTTTGTTTTTGTTTTTTTTGATTTGTGAAACATTAGCGACTTTTTGTTACAGTTCTCTTCCAGGTAATATCCTGATTTTCTTCCTTTCTCCAACATGGACAGAGCTGAAAGCAGTGAGCAGTTATTCTAGCTTTTCTTTTCCTCATGGCTTATGTTCATATTTCTGCAACTTCAAGCCAAAATCACTGCAAACGGTGACGAATTGCTGTCTGCTGATGTGTACGCATACCAGATACTCTATCAAATTAATGTCTAAAGTAGCAAATGATTAATTTGGACTCATTTAACAAGTTATTTTAACATGTTTTGAAGATGTGTGTTTTTTGAGTTGTAACTTGACTTATCCGTAGGTGCACAGGTAGGATAAGACTAAAATGAGTAAATCAAACGAAATCCAGATGTTTCATCTTTAGATGTTTCAGTTGCTGTTCAAGGCATATGTTGTTGTCCCTTTAGCACCAGTGTTGATTTACCTGGGAGCTGCTGTTCCCAGCGGATTTTATACATGTTTTTAATTTTTTCTCCACACAGATTGTGATGAAGCGCTCAGCATTGAAATACACTGCATCTTGAGTTTCTCTTAATATATTTTTAGATTTGTGATGGGGGTGATCTCGATTTTAAGAGGCTAACGTGCGGCTCTGGGTGTCTGGATCTGCTTTTGCCAAAGGTACACTACTCAGATATTCAGCACGAAGAGAAGGGAGGGTGTAGAGGAGGATGTCAGAGCCAGCTTCCTGACGTCCTGCTGAGTTCAGACAAATTTCTTTTTTTTTTTTTTTTACTTTTTATGTGAACAAAAATCACTTGTGTAGCAGCTGAATGTCACTTTGAGCACATTGTTATACTGTGTGTGTGAGCGAGAACTCATAAAGGGGAAAACAACTACCGAAAGTGCTGCTTTTTTTTTTTTTTAAGTCCCTCCCCCATTGGTCATCTGTAATGGGAAAGACTGAACATGGTGTTTGTATTCTGCTTAAAATTGTTGCTCTTTTATGATGTCATTTTCTCATACATGGATTATGTTTGTTTTTTTCTTTTTTTGGGGGTGTATTCAGAAACAAGCTCGTGGCGCTGTGTTTTGGATTCCAAGTAAAAAGAGCAAACTGGGGTGTCGCGTCTTTACAGGAGTCAGTCACGAAAGATGACGCAGGCTGGCCGTTATTTCACTTCTGTCCGCCTGTCCTGTCTCTTTGCATCTTCGTGCCCCTGAAGGATGCAGCATTTCTTTCTCAAATGTCTTACGAGTTGGCATTTCAGTTTTTCAATGAGCAGTCTGATTATTTAATTTCTTGTTTTTGAATTTAACAAGTGTCACATTACAATGTTTTTTTTTTTTTTTTTTTTTTTTTTTTTTTTAAGCATGATAATAACCCTCAAATTCCAAACAGTGTAATATTGAATAAAAAAAAAAAATCCCGTGTTCACCGTTTTAGTTTCCATTAAAATGTCAAATTTTGATGATGAATGGGATGTTTTGTGTTTCTGTGCTTGGCACCACACACTGGCTTACAACTCAACAGCTGCTCTCAGCTGGACGAGCTTCTACAGATAAAGATGTGATTAGAAAGATACATGTAATTAAAATGGCATCACCATACCTATTGCATGATTTAAAATTTTTTTATTTTTCTCATCTGCAAAAGGCCTCATTTCAAATAATTTCTCAATCTTAAATTTAAACTGTTAGGTTTAAAAAATGCATTAAAAAAACTTAATGAAGCAATATTTGATGTTCAGTGTATTGGAGCAGCTCTAAAACTAGATGGACCCTCGTGCAGCGCATCTGCTTAACATTCAATTATTCGCATACTTAGAACAATAATAAACCCATTTTAGACAGAAGAGACATGAATACCTTTTTTTTGGAGTCAGCATAAAGTTGGGCATATTTGTGAATAGAAATGAAACTTGCTTTAAAATGGTTTATTTTAGAAAATATAAAGTTTGGTGTTTTACCACCCCCTTTACTCAGCAATAAATAAACCAGTTTAATCATTGGGCTTCAGAAGTCCTCACGCTAATAAGTAAAGGCCACTTATGTGTAATTTCATCTCAACATAAATCCAGCTGTTCTGTGGAGGTGTTAAGGTGCGTTGACACTGAACGGGAATGTGGCAGGCCGAGCAACAGATTAACAAATCTCTATGCACAGCAGCAATGTGGCGTTAAGCGAGGCCACAGAGGCAATTCTAGAGACGCAAAGCGCTCGTTTCTGGAAATTAAAGCAATGCCAGAGCATCACGACACCTGAGATGGAGGCGAAGCGACAGTTGGAGTTGGAAAAAAGCTGAAGTTTGTTGTCTTGTCATCATGACAACCAATCAGGAGCTGGATGTAGCTGTGACGTGAAGGACTGCGGCGGAGATGAAACCGTCTTCATTCAACATGGAAGGCAAGCTGATCGAGGCGGTCGGCCTGAGTTGTATGATTCAACCAATTATTACTGAGACGGGTCCAGAAAGGAGAAGAGTGAGTGAAGAGACTGGAGTGGCAGAGAAGTGAAAGCGTCACTAGACAGCACCGTTGTACTGCTGCATTTATGGCTTGTTGCCCGCTGGGCCATAATGTCAGGCAAGCGGCAGCAAGCAAAACTGCCGACATTGTGGCACCAATCACGGTCAGTGTGAGCGCACCTTACGAGGTTTATTAGAGAACTTTAGTGAAACAGCAGCATCGTTAACACCAAGGAAACCAGCAGATGGGTTAGAAGCTAGGAAGTGTCAGTGGTGTAGGTATATGGAAGAGTTACAAAGAACTACAAAGAAAAAAGGCGGCAGCGTACCTGTGGAGGAGAGCAGAGAGAGATTAGTTGGTACCCAGGGTTTAAAAAAAAAAAAAAAAAAGCTGAGGCCTTACCAGGTCCACAGATGCCCCTTAACAATAATTAGCATTGCATTGCACGAAAGGTAAATGCAAGACCCTAACCACAAGAGGTCATAACAGATGTTTATAGCAGAGAGGTTAGAAAATCATATCCTGAGCTTGAAACTGCTGTTCAGTCCGTCAGCGGAAAATAAATAACTGCAAACAGAGGTGGAGCAGTTTTGAGGCCAATGCTGACTCTGGAGGAGCAGCAAGAGGAAGACCAAAGCTGAAAGAAAGACGTAAGAAGACGCTGTTACAGCTTCGCAGAAGACAGGGTGCCACAAATGTAGAAGAAGCTGTTTTTGCAAAAAATCTTTTGTGGAACTGAAAACCAACACAGCATGCCACCTTGAACATACCATCTCTGCAGTGAAACATGGGGGTGGCAGCATCATGCTGTGGGGATGCCTTTGTTCAGCAGGAACAAGACATACAGGATAATCCTGAAGGAAAAACTGTTGGAGGCTGCAAAAGCCTTGAGCCTGGGCTGAAGGTTCACCTTCCAGCAGGACAACAATCCTGCAAACAGACAAATGTGAGACGGGCCTTTGTGTTTGTTTTGATTAGCAGCGGGTTTCATCTTGGAGCTCTCTGGTGGATCTCATTTTACCAAGTCTTTCTTTTTAATGTTGAAGGAGCTAAACCGAGGCAGCTGAGTCCTGCAGTGCTTTAGATCAGGGATGTCCAAGGTTGAATTATTTTGTAAGGTCGGCAACCACAATTCAACAATGGTGCAAATTTGACCCCGCAGCAGAGGTTAACGCAGATGGTCATGCTGTGAAAACATTTTTAAAGCCAGGTTTTCTCTGACATGTTAAAAGCTTAGAAAGGAAAATGTTAAGAACACAATAAAAGTTTAGTCTTTTGCTTACCTATGTTTGCTTACGTTTAAATGTCATGTAGAGGGCTACAAACTTCCAGTAAAAAGCAGACCTGGTTTAATTTATTGGTTAAACATAACTGAATCAAGGCAGCCTGTAGGCAACTCGTTTCCGTTTGATTTGATAAAAACACTTTAAAAATTCAGACTTATTAAAAAAATGTGTTTAGTTGATCTGCATAGCATTAAGCTTGGTTTTCTTCCTGTTGCAAGGAATGGATTTGGTTTTTGGCCCCATCTTTTAACTCCTACATCAGGTTCCTGGAAATCCATCCATCCATTTTCCAACACGTCTATCCCTTGTGGGGTCGCGGGGGGTGCTGGTGCCGATCTCCTGCTGTCAATGGGCGAGAGGCGGGGTTCACCCTGGACAGGTCACCAGTCTATCGCAGGGGTTCCTGGAAATCATCATTGTAAAAAACAGCCATATGCCTGACCATTGTTGCTTGACTATTGTTAACAGTGTCTGTAATGCAGTTATGGGTTTCTATCAGGAGGGTTGTGCGGGAAACTATGAGACATGTTCGGATTTATTTCAAAGGAATAAGAAGACAAGATTAGGACTAAGTCATGATTGTCAAAAAGAGAAAGCAGGTCTGGAAATGATGCAGACAAAAGTTCTGGAAAGAGAGCAGAACCAACCCAAAGCTGAAGAGAGTCGATACAGAAGTGTTTGCATTTTGGGGGCTTTGCCTGGGAGGAAATCTTTAAATGCTTTTATGACATTGTCAACTGGTGAAGAGTAAAAAAATAATATCGGATGCGTTTCACAAGTGATTGGCTCAGCCTGGAGCTATTTCTGTTCTGGGTTTTGTACTCGGCTACTAAGACAATGAGAGAAGGATCAAAGGCCCAAACTGTTCTGCTGCAGGGGGAGAAAACGGAAGCTCCTATGTGGAGTAGACGTTGCTCTGGTAGTCTGGAGGTGGGTCTGTGTTTTAATCATGTTCTACAGTAAATCTCCTGTTTCTATGTTGTGTCCCACCTGTCTGTCACCCGTTTCTCGTTCTCATTGATCCTGCTCTGGCGTAAAATACAAAAACGGTCCAAATACACAAGACGTTTGAGATTATGTTCATCTGTGCAGATCGACTACAAAGGTTCCTCTGAATATTTTATATTATATTTTAGATATTAAAGCTTTTAATATACCCGATTCTGCAGACAAACCAGCCTCTCTTAGCTGCAATATGGCCGTGTGTGAGGCATCTCTGAGTGGATTTACAAGATGCAGAGAAATGGAATAGAAACATATTTGAATATCTAAGATATTTGCTCAAAATGTGTTTATTTGTCCTGTTGAAATTTGGAGCCAAAGCCTCTCTGAGATGTGTTTGAGATTTCTGTCCTCTGTTGGGTGTGGTATGGTGGGGATGGAGAAATGCTCCCGCTTGGAGGAGACAGAGGAGTTTGTAGCTTTTCATGCCATCACATGAGGTCAGTCTGATTGTTGGTCAAGGGCTCCCCCTTGTGGACCAAAGCTGAAAATGCATTCTGTCACTGACTTGTATTCATTGCCCCATATGAATGTTAGGTGATGAATATGTTTGTTAACTTCCTAATGTAAATAGGAATACTCAATACATCAGAGACCCCGAATAGGACAAACAGCTACTTAAAGCTTTAAAAAATATAACTGACTGAATAAACTGCTGTTAAACAAAGCCCTTCGAAAAATATGTTAACATATAACATTCAACCCGACCTTCCTATTCCTTCTCCTGCCGAGACTGACACATCAGAAGCTTTATTCTAATTTTTAATGTAATATAATTTAAGTATCATGCAACATTTAAATTGATAGATTTCCAGAATAATATGGATATGTTTTCAGCACCAGGCTCAGTGGTTTCCAAACCAAATCACCAGTTTGAAAGTAACCAAGAAGCATAACAATTAGGTTTTATTATTATTAAAAAATAGTTTTGTGAATGATAAATTAGGCCTGCATGATTTGAATGAATTTAAAGTAATGAGACTTTTAAAGAAAAGTTACATAGAAATAATTGTTGATCTGAAACATGAAAACTGAATGCTTTTGCCTTATTACAGGAAGTTTCCCACATTTTTGAGGTGGATTGTTTTCTTTTTTTTCTTTGTCCTAAAATTGTGTCTATTCTAAGCAACAAGAATGGGATACTCAAACAAACAAAAAAACCCTTGTCTATGTTTACACTCAGGATAGTCACATGTCTAAATACTGACGCATCATTTAGTGGATGCCTATCAGCTGAAAGGAAAGAAAGCTGACAATATAAAACTTCAATTTCTCAGGTTATATTGCCAAATTTTTTATTTTTTGCATTTTCAAAACGTGTTTTTTTTTAGTTGTCATATTTCAACTAAAACCTGGATGACACACACAAACACTTCTCACCTTACATAATTTTTCCATACCGTGTACAAGAATTCAATTTAGTTTCAATTCGGTTTTATTTCTGTAGCACCAAGTCTCAAGCCACTTTCCAAGGTCAATTCAATCAAATCATGCAGACAGATTGGGTAAAAAGTTTTTGATGAAAGGAAAGCCAGCAGATTGCATCGGGTCTCAGACCAGCAGCATTCGCTCCTCCTGAAAGATCGTAGCGCCTCAGCGGACAGTCGTCTGCATTGTGACGTTGACTTTGCAGCAATCCCTCATAGCGAGCATGCATGTAGCGACAAAGGGGAGCTTTCCCATAGATATCCATATTATGGATATCTATGAGTTTTCCTATCCACCAACATGAAGAAACCTCCATCAGAAGCAGGCTCAGAGTGAACGGCCATCTGCCACCACGACCCACTGGGACTTAGAGAAGAAAGAGCAAACATAGAAAAGATCAAAGAAGCCCTGATGCAGGAATACTTTCTTTGTTAGAGACGGTTCTGGCAGACGGCTCTATAGGTGGGAACGCAGCTAAGCAGGCAGGCCCTGTGCCAGTTTTCTGGTCAAGAGGATGAAAGTGAGCACATATGTACTGTTAGCTGCAGTAAAGGCTTACCATCTCTAGACTAGCTGTGGTGGTTGTAGTGAAGAAAAGCATCCCCACTGCATGACACTGCCACCGCCTTGTTTTATGGCGGTGGGATATTACTGAATAGCTATGTCTAGGAGAGAAATGGGCTTAGACTCTGACAGACAGGGTCAGCTCTTTACTGATGTTGTTGCCTGCAGTAAATCAGCTGATCTGCCCCACAGGAAGTTGTCGCAGCTGAACAGAAGAACACATCAAAACTCTTTATGTTTTCGTTTAGTGTTGAAATAAGGACAACATCTAGGGCAGCATAACTGCTCTAAAAGCCCCCTGAGAGCCGTAGGATCATGGTGGGTGGTTTGACACAGTCGCCCCCTGCTGGACGATGATTTAATACACACTAAATGACAGCCAGTGTAGAGATGGTGGTTGTAGTACAGCTGTTTTCCTTTTTATCTTATTTTTTTTAATTATTTTCCTTCTTAGCTTAAATTTAGAACCGTAAATGTTAAATCAGACTCAGATCTTCTCCCCCCGTAACGAACTGTCAGGTCTCTGCCTGATTCCTCAAATAGCTTCATTTTTGCTGCTAACATTTATAAATAAAAACATTGGTGGAAGCGTTGCCCTGTTACAGTGCAGGGCTGATGTTGGGAGTTAAGTTTGCAAGATGTCTGAGTGCTGTGATGACCCTGGAAGCGTGTTTTTCTCCCCTTGACCACATCCACACGTGCACACACATTTTTCCACTCGGTCTGCACAACTGAACCTGTGTTTACCGTCACCCCCTCAAATTCACCTTGATTGCTGTTTACTTCGCCGAGGCCACATGGGGCTTGATGCACTCACGCTCAGAGAGATTGTCCAGTGCAGGAAGGTCGGTAAAAGGTTTGATCTCTGAATCAACAATTTGTCTGAGGAGATTCGGAACAAGATGGCAGAGTCCTTCTCACTCCGGGGCGGCTGCACAGAGGATGAGCTCAGGGTGACCCTTTCAGCAAAAAAGTAAGTGACAAGGAGAGGAAACAATGGTGAAATGGGTGTCAAATTTACAAAAGTTACCCCGCTATTTATTATTTGTCTAAAATATCATCTGCTTCCAGAGGTAGAGATCCTTGACAACCCCTGAAGGTTGTGCACGTCAGTAACACAACAACCAGGAACCTCAATGCACTTTAGTGGGATAGTAAGATGGACCAACAATGAGGTGAAAGAAAAATGGATCATGGCTTACATTTTTCTTATGACTAAAAAAATCAAAAAAGTGCAGCCTACTCTTGCATCCTGCCCCCTAAATTCAACTCAGTGCTTTGGTAAACAACCGTCTGCTACAGCCACAGCTGCAAGTTTTCTTTGGGTATCTATGACCAGCTGTGTCCTCCCTGATTTAAACTTCCCTGACCTAGCTGCTGATGTTTGCTAACAAACCTCTGACGTCTTCACAGAACAGCTGGACTTACACTGAGATTAAAGTATTTATATAAGTGACTTGGATATCCCCAAGCAAGTGCCTTGGGGGTATCAGAGTAAAAGAGGCTGAATACAAATCATACACTTTGCATATTTTTTTTATTTCTAAAACGTTTATTTTTCCTGCACTTCAAACCTAAACGGCACCGTGTGACGATTTGTGATTGTGACGTGACAAAATGTGGAAAAGCTCACATTTTATCACAATGTGAGGAAGACGGCGTAAAAAGATGCTCCGGTGAAGATTCAGAAATGTTTCGGACGGAACATCACTGCGGTTCTCTCACCAGTACCATTAAAACCGTATCACTTTAAATGCGTGTCAGAACTAGAGATTTCCTAAAACAGACACGAACTGTAGAAAGCTTTGTGCAAACACAACTTTCAACGCATAGCTCATTATCCAAAATGTAAACTATGTGGAATCTCAACATGATATAATCTAAAAACGACGTATGACTATTTTTGTGATCAGCGTTCATCTTTGTTACCGTTTCTTCCATAATTCTGGCCTCGCTGCTGCTGCTGCCTGGCTTCTCAGCAGAAAAGGTGATGTATGACATTTCTACGCCGCTCTGATTGAGAGCTGTTTCACGGAGCCATTTTTCTCCTGCAACACCCCCCCCCCCCCCCCCCCCCCCCCCCACACACACACACACTTTCTCAGCGGGCCCTATCAGCGCTGTTCATTCTAGACACGCACAGAAACCAGAGGCGGCGTATCACCCCCGACCGCGCCTTCTCCTTCTTCTATGATGAATATATCAGCTCTGACCAGACGGGCCCTGACATTCAGTGATCTGTGATGATCAGCATAAACCTTGAATCATCAAATGTCAGCCAGAAGTACCCGCTGAAGTTTGCATCTGCTCCGAGAGTACGTCACGGGTCGCGGGCCCAGCGTTCATCTTGAAGTTCAGACGCTGAGGCCGCACCGAGCGCGCTCAGTGAGAGCGTGCTGAGGTGGAAGTGTTAAAATGATAGGAGAGCAGTGGGACAGAGCAGAATGGAAGAGGCACTGGCTGCAGAATAAAATCGAGTGCATGGCTCCTACTGTGTATTGTTCACCGAGTCAAAGTCTGTCTTTTATAAAAAAATGTTTAATGCTATACCAGCTTCTGGTGCTCATACTTCAGAAGATGGCACTGACTAGCATTTCTCTCACATTCTCTATACTTTTGAGACCAGTGGTCCCCAGAGGTGGTATTCCTGAAACACACTCCTGCAATCAGCTTTGGTGTAGACATAATGGTTTATGGGCTATTATGACTCATTTAGTCCAAGAAATAAAAAAAGTCACAATGAATGGATGGGACTGATGCTGGGGCTGTTTGTGTTGAGTTCTTGCTAACTACATTCTTACAAACAAAAGCATGCACTCAGAAGTGTTTCTATTCACTGTGACATGCTTACTGGGTTTTAACCAGCAAACATTTCAGAATATTTGTTGGCTTTCAATTGATTTTTTTTTTAAGCCACCAGTGACCGTCCTTGTCAGATTGGTAGAAAAACACCTTGCTTTTGGGTCGAATATATAATTCATATTGCTATCACTGCCAGAGGATTAATGCTGAAAAACAGTTTTCTACAACAATTCTTTTAGTTGTTAAATTCCCATAAAACTTGACATTACTTCCGGAACCATCTTAAGCCACATAAAATCCCTAAAAAAAAAACGTCCCAGAACGCCAGGGCAACTGTATCTGGCCCCTAGGTGGCGCAGTTACGCTGCCAATGAAATACATTAAAACAAAAGACACATTGGCCCCAGAGCAACAGTTTCATGATACAAAATAAATGGCGTAGATTTTTAGATGCAGGGATAGACGCAGCAAATTGCATTTTGTAGTGTTATGGTTTCTGTGTTTTTGTTATTTTTAGGTCGCTTTTAAAACCAGTACATAAACTCTTTTAAAGTTCAGCTTGTTTTTAGTATCATATGCAACTATAGGTCACACTTTCAAGTGGTACAATAAAATGTGTATTAACACCTTTTAGGCTATTGTGGCCAATTCGCATCAAAGCACCACGCAGCCAAGGTAGTGCGTCTAATATGCTACTAATACCAAGGATGTCAACTAAGTTGTTGTTTACATAAGTGGAAATAAATTCATGTAGGGACAAAAAATTGCCCAACGATATGCAAAAAGTATGGACTGCCGGAAAGTGAGGAGGGTCGATGGGTGCATGAAGCCTCTTAGGTGAGATGGCGGAGCAAACTGGACACAGCAGGTTCAGCTAGCAGGAATGCTCCATTAAGTTCTGCTGAAGCTGATCAAACAAAAAAATCTAGTGAACTTCCGGCCAAACCCAAAGAACCACTCTCGCTCTAAGTAACATAAAAAGCAACCGCAGTCTCTGTTACCCAGAGAGACGGACAGTACTGCTACTCAACATGCATAAAACCCCAGTGGTTTAATTAGAGGCTATGCATCAAGCAACCAACAACATAATGGTTCAGGTGACTGCTAATGTTTGTTAATCCTGCCATGTTAACTTATAGTTATGCAAATGCTTTACCAGAGTTGATCATTTGAATGCAGAAAAAAAACTTTACAGTGAGTCTAAAGATGGCCAGAGAAATTAACTGGATAAAAATCTGATAAATGTTGGCCCATACCAGTCACTGGTCATAAATGCACATTTTGTAAGGGACTGACTGTAGCCCTTACAAAATGATTGGAGGTTCAGCTTCCAGCAGGACAATGACCTGCAGCATACTGCTAAAGCAACACTTAAGTGGTTTAAGAGGACACATTTAAATGTGTTGGAATGTCCTAGTCAAAGTCTAGATCTCACTGCGATTGAGAATATGCATGTAGACTTGAAAGCATCCAACATGAAGGAGCTGGAGCAGTTCTGCCATGAAGAATGGGTTAAAATCCCAGTGGCAAGATGTGGCGAGCTCATAGGGACTGAGCCAAAGCCACTGGCAGCTGGAACTGCTGCAGAAGGCGGCTGTACAAATTACTGGATTTAGGGGGTGAACAGTTACGCACCCTGAAGTTTTTGTCTTAGTTGTTCTTTACTGCATAATAACAAATATACATCTTTAAAGTTGCAGGCATGTTCTGTAAATGAAATATTCCAAACGCTCAAGCAATCCATTTTAATTCCAGGGTGTGAGACGACAACACATGAAAAAGCCAAGGGGAGTGAATGCCTTTGCAAGGCACTGTATGTCACATCAACCCTCTTTGGAGTGGAAGTTGTAACTGGGTGAAGAAAAAGCAAAATTATGTTCTTTGTCAGCGAGGGCCTAAGTCAGAAGACACACTGAAACATATTAGGTTAGATTTATTTTTGATGACATGTTGAGACATTTTTGAATTTCATTCAAGCTGAGTAAGAGAAAGAGAGAGAGAGAGAGAGAGAGAGAGAGAGAGAGAGAGAGAGAGAAAGAGAGAGCGAGCAAGATGTAAGTAGCTTTGTTCTGATTTTTTTTTATCTTTCAGCCTCTGTTATGAAATATTCAGAATTTGGAAGTGGTGACAGCCTTTTAGATGTCTCAAAATAACGTTAGGATCTCTTTTGCGTAAAGATTTTTATATTATAGCCACGCTAGTTGCTAATAAACGATGCTAAGGCCAGTTTAAAATGTCCACTTCAAAATCATTTAGCTTTTGTTTAAGAATATTTCTAGATCTCTGTTTTAAAGTGACTACCCTTGCACAGCTAAATGTTGACTGCTCATGGCAGGAAGGCTAGATTTGTTTTAATGCTTATGTAGGAGAAACCGTAACTGCTCCAAATCTGACATGGTATGTTAATACTTTCAATACCTATAAGATCAGAAAGATAATTACTCGTCACCTCTACACAAACTAATTTAGTTGTTTTAAAATTGGCTGGATGAGCTATAATTTAGCTTATTTAGATGTGTTACTTTTATTAGACTGAACTCTTTCCCAGATTTCCGCATTCATGATGGCTGCTACTCACAGGGACTTTCAGTAAAATTTCAAACTTTGACTCTTTTTAGCAGTTCTCTATTATTTGTGTAACATTCAGTCAGTCATACAGGTACTACTTTTCAGGTTTCGTAAGACAGGATGTTTCAGTGCTGTTTATATGCACACAACACTGCATTGTTATTGTTTTAACAACAGAGGCTCAGCACAGCTTAAAAAAGACAGATTGTGCAACAAAATGTGAGGCTCAGGTTGGCTGTATTTGAATGCCTAACAAGCACTTTTGTGCAAGGGTCCATTTCTTTTCTTACCATCCGACAAGAAGAAAACCTCAATGCAAAAACGCAACTTGTTAGTTTCAAGTTCTGAGGTAAATGTTCTGAAAAGCCACTCGGGGAGGAAGAAGCCAATACTCCAAAAGTGGGATAAAATTACAGTTTGCAAACGCTCTCAAAAATAAAAACATCTTATGTTTGAAAACCATTTCATGTGGTCTAAAGGCCATCATTACAAATGTAGAAAAAATGGGGATCTCGCAAGCCTGGGGACACCATCACCAGTTTGTTGCAGGATGGAGAGTGCACTTCACAAAATTGGTGGCTAAATGGGGAAAAAATCTTTAGGTGGAATATTGAAGGGACATCAGGCAGGCTGTTAAAGTTTGGGCATAAATTGGTCTACTAAATCGACAAAGACCCTAAAAATATCACCAAAACAGTTTCAAAGTGGCTTAAGGGCAACTTTGGAGTGGCTGCGACAAAGTTCTGAACTCAGTTACATTGAAAGTTTATAGGCTGAGCTGATGGTGTGTGAGCAAATAGGCCTACAGACATGACTCAGTTACAGCAGTTCTGTCTGGAGAAATACTGTAGCAAGGATGCAGTTTATAAAATGCAACTTTGACATTGAAATTGTAAGTAGATTTTTGAATTTAGTTGAAAATGAATTAATATTCAGGCTATTAGAAAAACTAAATAATACTGGTAGTCCTTACTGAGCTAAAGCTGGGAAGGTTTTGTCTAATTTTAAGTGAGAAAGGATAGTATGCAAACAGCAGTCTTCAAGTGTAGTAAGCTATCTTGCAGTTTTTATTATGTAAGTTTAAGGTTAACATTTACATAACTGGCACTCAGATATGAGGCTGATACTGGGTGTTGTATTAAATGTGCTTCGGCGTGTGATATCTCACTGAAACGGTCCGATCCGACAGCGGGCTGCGACTGTCACCGGCGCTCTGAACAGATTCAGCTTTTGTCAGCTAAGTAAGACAGGCCCAGTCCAGCTGCGATGAGGCAGTTTAGGATGTACGGAACAAGGCGGCGTATTCAGGGCCGGAGCCACATGATCTGAACAACAGGACACCAGCACCGTCTCCCAGCAGCAGCAAGTGCAGCCGTCCTGTTGCTGCGTTTCTTTTTGATCAGCTCGCATATTGTGTCAACAAGCTGCAGCATATTGTGTTGCTGCTAGGTGGAATTAAGCTTTGTGTGCTGCTGGGCTGCCACCGAGAGGGAGGGAGGCAGGGAAAGGGGGGGGCATTTGCTGCGATATGGGCCATTGACTGCTTTTCCATAGCTCGGGAACAATAATGAGATTTTTTTTTCTCTTTCAGAATATCAGTGCCGCCATTCAGCACACTGATTGTGTTTATGAAATTGTGCATACATCTCTCCATGCTGGAGCAAGGAATGGGAAAGCTATTTTCAAAACATTAGCAAATTGTTTTCTGTTATTGTGCAGAGATTGATAAGGGTATGTGTTGCCTAAACGCAGACGCCGACACACACATACAGATGAAGAAAAAAACAGACAAGAAAGAGGGGAAAAATTGCGACTATGACTTGAATTTACTTTATAATATATCAGCTTTCCTTCCATTAAGGTGGAACTAAATCCGATTGTCTCTTTATTCCCATGTATACATTGTGCACTTGACGTGCTATTGCATTACGGCGCTGGTAACCAAGTTTTCCGACCAGATATAAAAGCGCCCTTGAGCTTGACCTTGCCTGTGATTTCCCACTGAGGAAAATCGCTTGAGATTTCCCAGAAATCAGCGTTATCTGATTACAAACCTATGCACAGCAGCGTTAACCACTGAAAATGCTTTTCCTCCGACTCCTGCGTGGCGGTTTCCAGCTCTCATTAGTCTATGCAGCAACTTTAGGAGTAAAATCACTGCTTTTATGAGGTTTTTTTTGTGATGCTCAAGTGAAAGCTTTCCTTCTTGTAGAGGACTTTTTTTTTTTTCTTTTTTTTCCGGATGGTACCACATCACAGCTGGAATACGGCGCGCTGTGATGTGGCTGATTGCTCAGGACATCAGAGGTGCCAAAGACATTTTGAGGCCATTTCTCTTACGGGGGTCGCCTAAATGCTCCAAGTACCGCATAATGGCTGCTAATCTCATCTCAGTTTTGTGTTTTTTTTTATTCTCTCTATGCAAAAAGAGCGGCAGAGCTGCACGAGCTTCAGAACAAGACTCTTACATGACCAATATTTTTAGGATCCATTTTTAGTCTTCTTCTCAGGCATCGCAAAAAGAGACATGTAGCACCTTGCAAAATTACAGAGGCAGCCAAGAGAACCATGGGTATCCTTGGAGGAGCTGAACCGAGCCACAACTCGGGTGGCAGAATCTGTTGTCAGAACAATTACTCTACTCTCAACAAGTCTAGCCTTTATGTTCGAGTGGCAAGAGCAACCCGGTTGTTGAAGGAAAGCGATAACAAGGAAGCGCTTGCAGTTTTGCCACAATTCATGTCGGGGCACAGCAAACCACAAGAACAGGAGGTTTCTCTTTTTAGTCTTCATTCAAAATCCTATGTGTGTGGCGTGTGAGGAGCAGAGGGACATCACCCCTGAACACACCGTCCCCAGAAAGATACATGATGGCAGCATCGTGTTGTGGGGATATTTTCCCACAGGACTGTGGGAAAATATCTGACGCGTTAAAACAGCAGTCCTCGATGAAAACCTCGTTAGAGGTTAGGAACCACTGGACTGAGGCCGGGGTTCACCTATTGGCAAGGCAGCCAAACTAAACTTACAGTCGAATCGACAATGGAATAGATTAGCTCAAAGCCTCGTCAATCAAAATCATGTGACTTTAGTAATGTGTTAGAATGGCCTAGTCAAAACCCAGACCCAAATCCAAAGCAGAATCTGAGGCAAGACTGAAAAAGTTATGTTGACAGACACTTTCTACCCAATCAGTTTGAGCCGTTTTCCCTTTTCAAAGTTTTGACCCCAGGGGGCTGAGGACAAATGCATACTTTAGTAGAAAAATTTAAAAGCAACGTGTCAGTTTCCTTCCATTCCAAAATGATATACTAATTTGTTCTACCACTTAAAATCCCAATAAAAGCCATTGAAAGTTTTTTTGTGTGCTGTCATTATAATCTGATAAAATGTGGAAAAGAGGTATCAATATTTTTGCAAGGCCCTTTTAAAATGTATCTCACACCTCGAGGAAAATAACGCAGTGATAGATAATAATTCAAATGAAGATATCGGCTCATCTTATTTTGATATACTATGCCAACAAAGGCTCTGACACAAAAATCATTTGTAGTTGATAATTGTTCGCAATTAACGTTTTTTGAGATGTCACAAAAAAAAAAAAAAAACGTCTCAAACCTCAGCGGCCTCTGAAGTGTATTTTTTTTCCAAGTAGGAGAGCGGGGTCGGCCAAGTAATCACAGGTAATCCAGTGATAATGATCCCATCAACACCATTACTTTTTCTCTTCTCCCCTGCCATTTACTTTATATTTCTGCTCCGTCCTCCGGTGATAATTGTCGATCCAACCTGCCTCTACAGTCTGTTGCTCCCTGGTTTCACTCGGAGGCAACTATTGATTGCGGAGCATCATCAGATCCATGAAGACAATAATGATGAACAATGAACAGACAGCTGCATCCTCTGTGATCTCGGCCAAAACTGATGGCTTTTGTAATCACGTAATGCTTCATCTGGAGCATGACACTGGAGAAAAACAGGGCCACAATATGAGTATTTTCTGAGTCCGTTAGCTGTTAGCCTGTTCTGCTTTTCATACCGCCCATCACAGACACTATATTTTCTTTAAATGCCGACTGAGCTTTCAGTTCCTTCCAAAGGAAATTCAGTCATCTGTAAATACTAAAGAAAACTAACAGCTTTAGATAACGACTTTCGTTCTTTAAACGAATTTATTTACGTTAAACTCATCCGTCACACATAGAAATGCAGCAATGGAGTGTTAATGAGGTGACAGATGCTGTCAAAAGCAAGCAGAATGCCAATTTACTGATCCTTGACCTCGCATTAAATCCTAATTAGCATCATTTATTCTAGAGGATAATGAAACATACCAAAGTAATGAGATTACAGATATAATATCCTTCGGCGTTTTTCAAATGAAAGATAACAATTACATTAGAAATTATATTTCACGAAGTAATGTGACAATTATGTTGAGATTGGTTACATTAAATCTTACGTTTAATTTTTTTGTGTCATCTTCAGCTAATTTGTTTAATCACAATTTATCTGCAGGATCTAATCGGTGAAAATGTTCCTGGGATTTTTAGGTCATCAGCCTCTGTGCAAACGTATCCCACTGTGGAAGTGAAGCTGATCGTTTTTGTGTTGTTTTCTTTAAAAAGTCAATGCAGAATTGTTAAGGATTATCTCTCCGCAGCCGAGACTGATGGAACTTCTCGTACATGTACAGTCCATCTCAGAATCATACTCCTTGAACTATTCCCATTCAGTAATACTAAAATGGATCTTTTTACATAGAATTGTACGTGTAACAAAGCAAGACAAAGTGTTGCTGTGTAGTTAAATGGAAAGAAAATGATAAATTATTTTCAAAATGTTTAGAAAATAAAAATCCCACACTGGTGTCCATGCATTTGGATTCATCCTGTTTGAGTCAGACGGCAACCCTTTTGGGACACACCTCTGGCAGCTGTGCACATCTGTAGACTAAAGTTTTAGCCGACTCGTCTTTGCAAAATGGTTCAGAATCAGTCAGATTGGATTTTCCCATTTTGTGGAAAATTCTCAATCGGATGCAAGTCTGGGCACTGACTGGACCATCCCAACACAGGAAAAGGCTTTTATTTAAATTGTTGTGTTCATTCTGGTTGTTTTCGTAGTGCAATAATAATAATAATAATAATAGTAATGCAAACCTCCAGATTTTTCCCCCCATTTATTGGCCAGTATTTTAACCATCAATCTACTCATCACCTCTTACCAGCTGCTGTGTCCTCACTGAACAAAAGCAAAACATTCCCGTCATAAATCTGCGACGACAAGCCGCCTCTGAGCTCTCTCTCTCTCTCTCTCTCTCTCTCTCTGGACGTTCATAAATCACAAATGGAGACTGCGACCTCCCGCACAGCAGCGAGTTTTCAAACATAATGCCGGCAGGGCGGGACGGCAGGAGGTGTGGTGTGGCATTCATGCCAGCACTGTGCATAAATTCTCCCATTAACATTCCCAGGATGAAACCAGTTGTAGCAGTCCTGTTGTTTGCTGAGAAAAAGCTGGAAATTTAAACTTTACATCTCCAGAGTTTACACGGACCTCCTGGCTGTCATTGCCTGTGCAATCCAAATAAAATGCATTGAAGGCTGGGCTTGTGATGTGATCAAATGTGGGATGGTCCAGGGTAAAAACAATAACTTAACAAGGCACTCTGCTACTCAGAAGGTACACATCATCAACACGAGAGGTGGAGCTCCAGCTTAAGATTTTGGTAGATATTTAACTTGATAGCAACCTGCATGAGATCAGATGGCAACAAAAATATTTATTAGCAGCATCGTTACAGAGGCAGACATAACTCGAAGCGGCAAACGTTAAACTGAGGCTGAGCTAGTTGTTTATAATTATGTAAGCCAGTGCTAACACTTCAGCACAGCCAGGTGCAACAGGAAGTGAGAAAAGTCGCGGTTTAAAATTACAACGTGAAAAGTCATGGGACAGGTTATGAGATGTAAGTAGTTTTTCCGGCTTGACTAGTATTGCTGAGGATGCTGAGGATGCTGCTTTAATTCTGGCCACTGGTAGCTGAAACGTGCTCTGGCAGCGGGTCACAGGGTGCCGGTGTACCTATGGTTCTTTGTCTGTGACAGCAATAGCAATATCAACATGCTGGTAATTGCTGCACAGTAAGTACTTTCTGTTAGCAACGCAAAGAACATTAGAGCTGTCACCAGCCCCCTACCTGGGAAAATAACCCCCCCACCCTCCCCCCGACACCTGAGAAAGATGCTCCTGTTTGTTGCTTAAACAATCCAGGAGGCAGTTCCACACATACGATTCCATCTGCGTTCTCGGCTGCAGACTATTTGCTATTCCCAGAAGGTCATTTGGTTAATGCACATTTGAGTTTTCATGGGCTCTTAACTAGTTTTTAATCAGCAATTATTAGTGAATTGGAAGGCTGTGCAGGCGCTCCACTCTCTGCTGGCAGGAGAGTGCCCATCAATGTCACGTCAATTTCCATGCCAAGGGCTACATTAGGCCCGGAGTCTGGCAGGAAGCAGCCACCTGAGTGCCTCATCTCCCCATCCACAACAGTCTTCCCATCAACTATTGACTCTATTACACAGCACTGTCAAAAAAATTTTCCGCTCCGAAAGAGGAGCAACCATTACATAGCTGTGCGGGGAGATAATTTAGTGATGCACATAAAATTAAGTGCACATCCACTGAACGTTGCTCATTATTGCTCTTGAATTCCTACAAAGCCGGGCTTGTGCAGGGGATCGCGGTCGCTTCTCAACCTTTTCTACCCGTTCCCTTTTTTTCAAGGTATAAACACAGGCTGGATGTTTAGACTGATGTACCACATAAATAGCTGTCATTTCATCTATACCTAACCTAACTGTAATTGGCAATTAAACATGCCAGTATTTCAGACTGGCTCTTAATTACCGTTAATAGATGCTGAGGTGTCCTCGCAGGCCGGGTATCTGGGGTGGGGTGGCGGATCTCCTGCAGAACAGCATCAGCAGATGAATATGCATGCTGGGGAGGTATCCTTCAGCTCCGCATTCTGTCCTCTGCCTCTCGATCTGCTGCTTCTTCATTACAGCTGCTCGGCGGCCAGTGCTTTTGGTGCCGCCGCGGTTGCATCCTCGCCCTGACATTTCGGCACACGGAGGCTTGCTTGTGTTTGCCGTGGAGCTGTCACATGTCGCCTGTTAGAGCTGGCCCATGGGAAATTCGCGCGGAGCCGCCGGCACGAGGTGAGGCCTTCAAACGAGCCGGTAACACGGATACATGGCAGGGGAACGCTAACGTGCGTGTGGGGTTCTGCGCGTGTCAGAGGTTTCAGTGAAGAACTTGCAAAAACATATCTGGGAATGTCCTGGTGGATACATTAACTTACACTCCCAGGTAAAGATTGGTAAAATAAACATTTTGCTGCAGGGGGATAACCGGACACTGACAGATTTAGGAGATTTTAACCTTTTAGTTTCATTATATTGGGGGAAATTCCTACATTAAGAAATACATTTTTGGGAGGTTAACATATATCCCTGGATCATTCTTGAAATGTTTACTTTTTAAAAGCAAGATTATAGTTTCTGTTATTAACTTTAGTTAGTAATGCATGACTTTCTGTTTCCCTGTGATGGAACACGGTCCCATTTCTGATATGCACTGGCCACTGGCATGATGGGAAGGGAAGTAAAAAAAGATGCAGCAGGTCAGCATGACAACTATCGGTCACCACCTCCTCGCCAACCAGTTGCTTCACAGTGATGCCAGCGATGCCAATAAACCTTTTCTGTACTAACACAAACGTGTCTCTATGCAGAGTTTCAATCAAATTTACTTTCTAGAGCATCTTTAATACGACCAAGTGTAACATAAAGAACTTCACTGTGGTTGAAACCAAATGGACAGATAAGGAAATAAAAAAAAAACCTTAAGTACACACACTAATGATCAAACTAAGCCGACCAGGGTATTATAACTGGAAACACACTAGTCTCTACTGGGGCCTTTACTGGAAATATGAGCTCTGGTCAGCTGGGACAACAATTGAGCTTTTAGGCAACGAGCATTCAAGCTGGATCCACCTGAAACTATGGATGAATATGTGGAAAAGGCCCTCAAGCCCACCGTTACACACAGTGAAGGATCTGTGATGCTGTGGGCCTGTTTCTATTGTAAAGGTCCTGGGAACCCTGCGAGTGTATTGACTCTGAAATATAGTTAGTTTTTTTTTTTTTATAAAAGCATTGTGATCAGGAAATGGAAAATGTGTCCCCACTGAGTTTTTCAGCAAAACACATGGACAACTCAACCAAGACACAAAGCCTGCTCTGAACCGTCTGTTTCCACATCTAAACCCTATAGACCTGTGGGATGAGCTGAAGTGAAGTTACCACAAGAGAGGACCCTGGACTGTGTAGCAAATAGAGATTGTGCAAAGATCCCTCCTCTCTGTATGTTCCATCTTAGTGAGATATTGTAGAAAAGACTAAAGGGCTGTTTCTAGACAGAATAGGGCTGTGCAAATTATTGACAGCAGTCAGAGCAATAACTGAGGCATCAGAAATCCTAAAAAGAATGATTTATTTTCCCTCAGTTAAATAAACATGTAACGTTTGGATTTTTCAACATCTTTCAGTTAAATATTGTGTAACTGCAATAAAATATAAATAAATAAATGTACACGTCTCCAAAAGGGGTTCATTTGGCTGGCCCTGTAGATGCCTTAATCATGGAGTGGCAAAGGTGAGTTTGATCTTTTCATTTCTAAAATCCGGCGATTGTTAAAGAAGCTGCACTCGCAAACCTTTAAGGAAAAAAAAAAAAGCACATTGACACAGCACAGTGGTCTTTTGCTGAAATAATATTTCTACTTTGAAGCAAACTTTGATTTCACAGATTACAACGGCTCTCTTTTCTCTTCTGCGAGCTGACATTTAGCTCCCATAATGACTTCTGATTGTCTCGCAGAGTTCCACCAAAGACCCAAATCCTCGCGTTTAAGGGCCTGTGAGTGTTGAGCTCTCTGATCATAATGGTGCTTTTAATTAGCACTTAATTAAAGGCAGGTGGACTGGAAAGGTCAAGCAGCCATGCTTCGAAGTTAAAAACACAGTCAGTGGGGGCATCATCGCTTTGATGGCTCTGACTGCTAATACAGTGACCGCAGTCTGGACAGAACTCCGCTTTTTTTTTGCTAAATCTTTACAATCTTTTTGAGCTTTTCTTACTCATGTTTTCCTATGAGATAAACCGCACAAGTGTGTTTTAGGGGTGATTTTAGCATTTCTGTCATTTTTTTTTGTGTTTATTCATTCTGACTGCTTGTGAATATCTGTGCCAAACAGCAAGAAAACCAAAAACTCCCCAGACGGTAAATTGGATCAACAATGCTCTCAATACACAAAGGAGGGAAAGGGGAGGAAAAAAAAAAACCAACAGAAAAACAACAGCCGTGTGATCTAAACTTGTGAAGCTTCGGCCGTGAAAAACATGGCTGAGAACGGTATCGATCTCAGTCAGAATAAATAGATCACCTTGTCCAAATGAGTGATGAAGCTGTCAGACTGTTGGTCTCACCTGACAAGCATCCACATTAAAAATCCCCATGGCTGAATTTCAGTAGCGTCGTGTTAAACAAGGCTGCTTTATATGTGCTGGAGAATCCCCCTCCATTGTTCTTAGATGCAAGCTCTACCTGCAAGTATAAAATATAAAGCTTAGAATTAAGTAGCTTGTGTGTGCATTTCAATTAGAATATCATAGAAAAGTAAATTTCATTGGAAAAAAAACTCATATTTAGTAGATTTATTACACACAGCATCATGTGGTTTGAGCTTTCATTTCTGTTTATTTTGATAATTATTGCCAGCAGCTAAACAAAATCCCCAAAGTCTGTTTCTCAGTAATGTTGAAAATAAGAGATTTTTAATAGAGATATATCAGAGTACTGGAAAGCCATTTCCATGTACTCTACAGGAGATCCACTTTTGCATGACTTACCGCAGCGATCCGCCTGTCACTCTGCTGAGACATTAAGGAAGAGAAGGCTGCTTTGACTTTGGGTCATCTTGGTTCTGGTGTCTCTCGTCATCCTCTCGACGTCACCCTATAGATTCTCTGTTGGGTTCAGGTCCGGCCAGTTTGCTGGCCAGTTAACCGCAGTGACACCGTGTTTATTAAACCATGGTACTTTTGGTAGTGGTGTCCGCTGCCAAGTCCTGCTAGAAAAGGGAATCAGCTTCCCCGCAAAGGTTGTCAGCAGTTCTGAGACGCCCCGGTAGGCTGTGCTGACTTTGGACGTAATAAAACGCAATGGACCAAGAGAAGCAGATGTAATGGCCCCCCAAATCATCACTGACGGAGGAAGCTTCACCCCGGACCTCTAGCTGCTCTCATCCTGTGCCTCCTCCCGTCTTTGTCCAGACTTTGGGACTTTCATTTTCAAATGAAATATAAAATATATTTTTGCATGTAACTTGGAACAATGAGCAACAGTCCAGTAAGTCTTCTTCTTAGCTCATGACGTTGTCTCTGGTTCAGGAGAGGCTTAATCCAAGGAGTGCAGCAGTTGCACATCGTGTCCTGGATCATGTCTGCGTATGGTGGCTCTGACTCCAGCAGCGGTTCATACCTTATCGATCTCCCACAAACTCTTAAGTAGGCTGCATTACAACTTTTATAGTTGTCCCTGTTGATTGTGCACTTTTTCCTTCCACTGAACTTTTCATTAATACTCCAGCTTGTACCATGCCTTTGTGGCTTAGTCTCCTCGTAGAGAGTGGTCAGCTTTCAGAGAAACGCAATTTGGAGTTTCCATCCGCTGTACGGCTTAATCCTCAAATTAACAGAAGAAAAACATCATAGATGAGTCTTACATTCAGAAATGGTCTGCTAAATGAATCAACTTTTCTATTCTATTTTCCTTAAAGTAGAAATACTTTGTAGACAAGCACATCAAAGGTGACATGTTATGTGTCTCCCTACACCTCTAAGTTTTCCAGATTCAGTCACAAACTAATCTGTTTAACTCCTTTACTTCAGCCCATCTTCAATTGTTTACACTCTTCCCTGGGATCCATCTGAGGAAAAATGGGAGTGAAGCAGCCTCCTCCCAGGATCTTTCCTGGTGCCGGTGGAAGACCACTGAGGGGCAGCAGAATTACACCCCAGCTCCTGCTTTTCAGCGCCGTTCCTTCCCCAAACTGGGCTCCATTAATCCTGCTGTAGAGAGTGACCTCGAACGACCCCAGGCGCCAGGATCTGCCGTGTGTGTGTGTGGTGTGTGTGTGGTCGACCGGAAACGTGGAATGGAGGACCTGTGTTTGGACTGAACATAACTGCTCCGTCCTGCACACAGCTGAGCGTCCGCTTACAAGATGTCACCGAGTACAAAATCTGATGTGAGGACTGGCCGCATATCAGAGTTGTTGTGTCGTCTCATTGTGGACGCAGCGTCAGATTCATTTTCTTTGGATTAGAAACGCAGAAATACGACGCCAGAGTGGAAACAAGTAATATAACAATTCAGTTTATTTTAGTTATTTTTCCAGACAGACACATCAATTTTCTGGACCACAGTAGAGGATGGAAACCTTTCACAGACATTTTTTTTTTGTCAATATTATTATTTGAAAATACAATATAAAATTAGACTTTCCACATTTGATATGTGAGAGACCCCCATCCATTATTATCACCATAATTATTTCAGAATATTTTACAATAGGGCTTGAGCAAGCCATATGATAACCTGAAAGATGCTTTCAGATGTCAGTCAAGTCTGTCTGTCTCTCGCCATAAAAAGTCGGTTAACATAAAAAACACAGGGGCAAGTGTTAGGAATGGGCCGGCAGCAGCGAGGAGAGGCTCTGTGCTGCGGCCTTCAAACCATGGAAGCACAGCAGAGCCCCTCGCTGGTGGCCGTGCGCTCTGGAAAGGGCGTTCTGGGCTCCACCCCGCCCCCCTCTGGGTGTTGCATCTGCTCGTCCAAACTCCACAGCACGCCGGGGGTGAACTCATGTTGGTGAACGTCAACTAATGACCATGTTTGAACTAAATGAACGAGGAATTATCTTGTTTACAGCTGAGGTCTCCAGTCTAGTATTATGGAACAAAGTCAAATGGGTGAAAATTGCAAATATATATATATATATATATATATATATATATATATATATATATATATATATATATATATATTCCCATGGACAAAGACACGCACACACACACACACACACATATATATATATATATAGATATATATATATATATATATATATCTATAGATATATATATATATATATATATATATATAGCTAGCAACCGTTGGTATATTTAGCAATGAAAGTGGCTGAGATGGTTTGTAGGAAAATTCACCCTAAAGCATGACCTTACATGAGAACTTGTGTTATTTCTGTCACCTTGACGAGTTCAGTCAAGGTTTCTGAGCTTGAACTGTTTTTATATTTATATCATGCAACAAGAGGAGCCAAAACTATAAATAAAAAGTGCTTGCGAGTCACTTTGTGGCCTCGGAGACTAACTTTGTGGTCACTGGGACTGTATCCAGTATCTCTCAGAGAAACAGACACATTGTCCGGTTTAAAACCATTAGCACCACTGGGAATAGGGCTTGCTTTTTTTTTTTTTTTGATAAAAATGCTCAAGAGCATTCCACAAGCATTCAAAGTCAGTCGAGAGTGACAGTAAATAGAGCAAAGTCTGAGCTTTAGGGTGAAATGATTGGACTGCGTTTACATAAAATAAAACTATATGCATGTCTAGGACAGAGACATCAGAAGTGTATGCAGTTTCTGGGTTGGATTTTCCAACAATGCATGGGAACATTAGGGTTTGGCCATTGCCTAGCACTTGCCTCGAGATTCAAGTTTAAATGGATACGGTAGTACACTAAAAATGTCAACACCATTCCAGGTTGACTTTTTTTAATCTTTTTTTTTTTTGATTACTTTTTTTTTCTTAAACTTAGACCCGTCCCCTCTCCCCGAATGGATAAGCTAGTCTACTAAGATGTGTAACATTCATCAGCTGTAAACTGCTGTCAGTTTGAGAATAAATGAAATTACAGCAACAGAGCCATGCTACCTTAAAGTCCAAGCTACAAGATACAAAAGACTCCTTCATTTTGTGGTATTGTGCAAGGAAAAATTATCCATTTTAAACGTTCTCCCCTTGTTTAACTGAATTAACGGGCAATTATGCCTAAGGAGCCACCTAGAGCTAAACTCATGTAAGTGTGCAATTGTGCATATGAATGCAGAGGATGTTGTCTTTGTCTGAATAAAGCTGAATGTGTCCACATAAATGAATGCCACTGAATAAATGGATTCTTGTTAAATTATATGTGGACATCAGACAAAGATTGGGATGGAAAGTATTCATTTTAGAGTATCTGTGTTTTTCTAGTTTTGAAAAAATCCTACTTCTTTCTTTAATGATTAAATATCAATAATCTCCTTTTAAAGCAATACATTTTCCATTGGTCTAGGAATACGGACATTTAAATTCATTGAAATTAACTTACCTTTAAACAAAAACAGCGCCTTGGAAGAGTTTTTATAGCCCTTGAACTTTTTCATGTCATCGTGCAGCATCCACAAACCTCAGTGGGTTTTACTGGGGTTGTTTGCGATAGACCAACACAAAAGGACGCAGGAAGAGTTTGAAGTGGAAGTTAGATGATACATGAATTTGAAAGGTTTTGACGTGAGGAATCTAAGAAGTGTGTATTCTTGTAACTCTAAATAAAATTAGTGCATTCATATCTTCATAAGTCACATATTTAGTGTTCAGAGTCCACCAGTGATTTAATTTAATCTATATTCTCAACAACAACTGTTTTAGAGGTAAAAGGTGTGAGAAAATTCAGCAAAATTCAGAAAAGTCATGGACTACTGAAATCCAAACTTTAAGAAAGAGGTGCAAGACCGAACCCATTGATTATAGAAATCTGATTTGCAGTTTCCTAGAAGCCTTGTAGGGCCCACAGTAAACCTGTGTAAAGGGGGCTCAGTTAGAATGAGATAAATTTAACTTTTTAGCCTGCATGCAAAATGCTAAGGCGGAAATGAACACCTCACATCACCCTGAGCACAACTTTCCTACATCTGAAAAGGCGGCAGAAGCGTCATGGTGTGGGGATGTTTTATCTTCGGCTGCTCCAAGAAGACGTGAGGAGCTAAACGCCAATCTGACATGAAAACCTGCTGCAAGACTTGAGATTAGTACGGCTATTTTACAAACTTTCAGCATCTAAGTGTGCAAACGGTAGAGACATATTCCAAAAGACTTGCAGCTGTGAACGGTTCTGAAATGTTTTGAAATTTGAAAACAAATGCACTTCGCACATTTCATTTTCATCTGTAAAAAAAGAAAACCGGTATCATTTTGTTCAACTTCGCCAAACATGTTGATCTATCGCAAAAAAACAAACAAACTATAAAATGCATTGAAGTTGTGGATGTAACACAAACAACATATGAAAGCGTTCAA
>NC_046371.1:27515008-27654879 GCF_011125445.2 Fundulus heteroclitus
CCTGTTGAAATTTGGAGCCAAAGCCATCTCTGATATGTGTTTGAGATTTCTGTCCTCTGTTTGGGTGTGGGTATGGTGGGGATGGAGAAAGCTCCCGCTTGGAGGAGACAGAGGAGTTTAGCTTTTCATGCCATCACATGAGGTCAGTCTGATTGTTGGTCAAGGGCTCCCCCTTGTGGACCAAAGCTGAAAATGCATTCTGTCACTGACTTGTATTCATTGCCCCATATGAATGTTAGGTGATGAATATGTTTGTTAACTTCCTAATGTAAATAGGAATACTCAATACATCAGAGACCCCGAATAGGACAAACAGCTACTTAAAGCTTTAAAAAATATAACTGACTGAATAAACTGCTGTTAAACAAAGCCCTTCGAAAAATATGTTAACATATAAATTCAACCCGACCTTCCTATTCCTTCTCCTGCCGAGACTGACACATCAGAAGCTTTATTCTAATTTTAATGTAATATAATTTAAGTATCATGCAACATTTAAATTGATAGATTTCCAGAATAATTGGATATGTTTTCAGCACCAGGCTCAGTGGTTTCCAAACCAAATCACCAGTTTGAAAGTACCAAGAAGCATAACAATTAGGTTTTATTATTATTAAAAATAGTTTTGTGAATGATAAATTAGGCCTGCATGATTTGAATGAATTTAAAGTAATGAGACTTTTAAAGAAAGTTACATAGAATAATTGTTGATCTGAAACATGAAACTGAATGCTTTTGCCTTATTACAGGAAGTTTCCCACATTTTTGAGGTGGATTGTTTTCTTTTTTTTCTTTGTCCTAAATTGTGTCTATTCTAAGCAACAATGGGATACTCAAACAAACAAAAAAACCCTTGTCTATGTTTACACTCAGGATAGTCACATGTCTAAATACTGACGCATCATTTAGTGGATGCCTATCAGCTGAAAGGAAAGAAAGCTGACAATATAAAACTTCAATTTCTCAGGTTATATTGCCAAATTTTTTATTTTTTGCATTTTCAAAACGTGTTTTTTTTAGTTGTCATATTTCAACTAAAACCTGGATGACACACACAAACACTTCTCACCTTACATATTTTTCCCATACCGTGTACAAGAATTCAATTTAGTTTCAATTCGGTTTTATTTCTGTAGCACCAAGTCTCAAGCCACTTCCAAGGTCAATTCAATCAAATCATGCAGACAGATTGGGTAAAAAGTTTTTGATGAAAGGAAAGCCAGCAGATTGCATCGGGTCTCAGACCAGCAGCATTCGCTCCTCCTGAAAGATCGTAGCGCCTCAGCGGACAGTCGTCTGCATTGTGACGTTGACTGTGCAGCAATCCCTCATAGCGAGCATGCATGTAGCGACAAAGGGGAGCTTATCCCATAGATATCCATATTATGGATATCTATGAGTTTTCCTATCCACCAACATGAAGAAACCTCCATCAGAAGCAGGCTCAGAGTGAACGGCCATCTGCCACCACGACCCACTGGGACTTAGAGAAGAAAAGAGCAAACATAGAAAGATCAAAGAAGCCCTGATGCAGAATACTTTCTTTGTTAGAGACGGTTTCTGGCAGACGGCTCTATAGGTGGGAACGCAGCTAAGCAGAGGCAGGCCCTGTGCCAGTTTTCTGGTCAAGAGGATGAAGTGAGCACATATGTACTGTTAGCTGCGTAAAGGCTTCCCATCTCTAGACTAGCTGTGGTGGTTGTAGTGAAGAAAAGCATCCCCACTGCATGACACTGCCACCGCCTTGTTTATGGCGGTGGGATATTACTGAACTGATAGCTATGTCTAGGAGAGAAATGGGCTTAGACTCTGACAGACAGGGTCAGCTCTTTACTGTGTTGTTGCCTGCAGTAAAATCAGCTGATCTGCCCCACAGGAAGTTGTCGCAGCTGAACAGAAGAACACAAATCAAAACTCTTTATGTTTTCGTTAGTGTTGAAATAAGGACAACATCTAGGGCAGCATAACTGCTCTAAAAGCCCCCCTGAGAAGCGTAGGATCATGGTGGGTGGTTTGACACAGTCGCCCCCTGCTGGACGATGATTTAATACACACTAAATGACAGCCAGTGTAGAGATGGTGGTTGTAGTACAGCTGTTTTCCTTTTTATCTTAATTTTTTTTAATTATTTTCCTTCTTAGCTTAAATTAGGAACCCGTTAAATGTTAAATCAGACTTCAGATCTTCTCCCCCCGTAACGAACTGTCAGGTCTCTGCCTGATTCCTCCAAATAGCTTCATTTTTGCTGCTAACATTTATAAATAAAAACATTGGTGGAAGCGTGCCCTGTTACAGTGCAGGGCTGATGTTGGGAGTTAAGTTTGCAAGATGTCTGAGTGCTGTGAGACCCTGGAAGCGTGTTTTTCTCCCCTTGACCACATCCACACGTGCACACACATTTTTCCACTCGGTCTGCACAACTGAACCTGTGTTTACCGTCACCCCCTCAAATTCACCTTGATTGCTGTTTACTTCGCCGAGGCCACATGGGGCTTGATGCACTCACGCTCAGAGAGATTGTCCAGCGGCAGGAAGGTCGGTAAAAGGTTTGATCTCTGAAATCAACAATTTCGTCTGAGGAGATTCGGAACAAGATGGCAGAGTCCTTCTCACTCCGGGGCGGCTGCACAGAGGATGAGCTCAGGGTGACCCTTTCAGCAAAAAAGTAAGTGACAAGGAGAGGAAACAATGGTGAAATGGGTGTCAAATTTACAAAAGTTACCCAGCTATTTATTATTTGTCTAAAATATATCATCTGCTTCCAGAGGTAGAGATCCTTGACAACCCCTGAAGGTTGTGCACGTCAGTAACACAACAACCAGGAACCTCAATGCACTTTAGTGGGATAGTAAGATGGACCAACAATGAGGTGAAAGAAAAATGGATCATGGCTTACATTTTTTTTTATGACTAAAAAAAGCCAAAAAGTGCAGCCTACTCTTGCATCCTGCCCCCTCAATTCAATTCAGTGCTTTGTTAAACAACCGTCTGCTACAGCCACAGCTGCAAGTTTTCTTTGGGCTATCTATGACCAGCTGTGTCCTCCCTGATTTAAAACTTCCCTGACCTAGCTGCTGATGTTTGCTAACAAACCTCTGACGTTCTTCACACGAACAGCTGGACTTACACTGAGATTAAAGTATTTATATAATGGACTTGGATATCCCCAAGCAAGTGCCTTGGGGGTATCAGAGGTAAAAGAGGCTGAATACAAATCATACACTTTGCATATTTTTTTTATTTCTAAAACGTTTATTTTTCCTGCACTTCAAACCTAAAACGGCACCGTGTGACGATTGTGATTGTGACGTGACAAAATGTGGAAAAGCTCACATTTTATCACAATGTGAGGAAGACGGCGTAAAAAGATGCTCCGGTGAAGATTCAGAAATGTTTCGGACGGAACATCACTGCGGTTCTCTCACCAGTACCATTAAAACCGTATCACTTTAAATGCGTGTCAGAACTAGAGATTTCCTAAAACAGACACGAACTGTAGAAAGCTTTGGTGCAAACACAACTTTCAACGCATAGCTCATTATCCAAAATGTAAACTATGTGGAATCTCAACATGATATAATCTAAAAACGACGTATGACTATTTTTGTGATCAGCGTTCATCTTTGTTACCGTTTCTTCCATAATTCTGGCCTCGCTGCTGCTGCTGCCTGGCTTCTCAGCAGAAAGGTGATGTATGACATTTCTACGCCGCTCTGATTGAGAGCTGTTTCACGGAGCCATTTTTCTCCTGCAACCCCCCCACACACACACTTTCTCAGTGGGCCCTATCAGCGCTGTTCATTCTAGACACGCACAGAAACCAGAGGCAGCGTATCACCCCCGACCGCGCCTTCTCCTTCTTCTATGATGAATATATCAGCTCTGACCAGACGGGCCCTGACATTCAGTGATCTGTGATGATCAGCATAAACCTTGAATCATCAAATGTCAGCCAGAAGTACCCGCTGAAGTTTGCATCTGCTCCGAGAGTACGTCACGGGTCGCGGGCCCAGCGTTCATCTTGAAGTTCAGACGCTGAGGCCGCACCGAGCGCGCTCAGTGAGAGCGTGCTGAGGTGGAAGTGTTAAAATGATAGGAGAGCAGTGGGACAGAGCAGAATGGAAGAGGCACTGGCTGCAGAATAAAATCGAGTGCATGGCTCCTACTGTGTATTGTTCACTGAGTCAAAGTCTGTCTTTTATAAAAAAATGTTTAATGCTATACCAGCTTCTGGTGCTCATACTTCAGAAGATGGCACTGACTAGCGTTTCTCTCACATTCTCTATACTTTTGAGACCAGTGGTCCCCAGAGGTGGTATTCCTGAAACACACTCCTGCAATCAGCTTTGGTGTAGACATGATGGTTTATGGGCTATTATGACTCATTTAGTCCAAGAAATAAAAAAAAATCACAATGAATGGGGCTGTTTGTGTTGAGTTCTTGCTAACTACATTCTTACAAACAAAAGCATGCACTCAGAAGTGTTTCTATTCACTGTGACATGCTTACTGAGTTTTAACCAGCGCCGCCAAACATTTCAGAAAAATTTGTTGGCTTTCAATTGATTTTTTTTTTAAGCCACCAGTGACCGTCCTTGTCAGATTGGTAGAAAAACACCTTGCTTTTGGGTCGAATATATAATTCATATTGCTATCACTGCCAGAGGATTAATGCTGAAAAACAGTTTTCTACAACAATTCTTTTAGTTGTTAAATTCCCATAAAACTTGACATTACTTCCGGAACCATCTTAAGCCACATAAAATCCCTAAAAAAAACGTCCCAGAACGCCAGGGCAACTGTATCTGGCCCCTAGGTGGCGCAGTTACGCTGCCAATGAAATACATTAAAACAAAAGACACATTGGCCCCAGAGCAACAGTTTCATGATACAAAATAAATGGCGTAGATTTTTTGATGCAGGGATAGACGCAGCAAATTGCATTTTGTAGTGTTATGGTTTCTGTGTTTTTGTTATTTTTAGGTCGCTTTTAAAACCAGTACATAAACTCTTTTAAAGTTCAGCTTGTTTTTAGTATCATATGCAACTATAGGTCACACTTTCAAGTGGTACAATAAAATGTGTATTAACACCTTTTAGGCTATTGTGGCCAATTCGCATCAAAGCACCACGCAGCCAAGGTAGTGCGTCTAATATGCTACTAATACCAGGATGTCAACTAAGTTGTTGTTTCCATAAGTGGAAATAAATTCATGTAGGGACAAAAAATTGCCCAACGATATGCAAAAAGTATGGACTGCCGGAAAGTGAGGAGGGTCGATGGGTGCATGAAGCCTCTTAGGTGAGATGGCGGTGCAAACTGGACACACCAGGTTCAGCTAGCAGGAATGCTCCATTAAGTTCTGCTGAAGCTGATCAAACAAAAGAAATCAAGTGAACTTCCGGCCAAACCCAAAGAACCACTCTCGCTCTAAGTAACATAAAAAGCAACCGCAGTCTCTGTTACCCAGAGAGACGGACAGTACTGCTACTCAACATGCATAAAACCCCAGTGGTTTAATTAGAGGCTATGCATCAAGCAACCAACAACATAATGGTTCAGGTGACTGCTAATGTTTGTTAATCCTGCCATGTTAACTTATAGTTATGCAAATGCTTTACCAGAGTTGATCATTTGAATGCAGAAAAAAAACTTTACAGTGAGTCTAAAGATGGCCAGAGAAATCAACTGGATAAAAATCTGATTAACGTTGGCCCATACCAGGTACAGGTCGTAAATGCACATTTTGTAAGGGACTGACTGTAGCCCTTACAAAATGATTGGAGGTTCAGCTTCCAGCAGGACAATGACCCGCAGCATACTGCTAAAGCAACACTTAAGTGGTTTAAGAGGACACATTTAAAAGGGTTGGAATGTCCTAGTCAAAGTCTAGATCTCAATGCGATTGAGAATATGCATGTAGACTTGAAACCATTCAACATGAAGGAGCTGGAGCAGTTCTGCCATGAAGAATGGGCTAAAATCCCAGTGGCAAGATGTGGCGAGCTCATAGGGACTGAGCCAAAGCCACTGGCAGCTGGAACTGCTGCAGAAGGCGGCTGTACAAATTACTGGATTTAGGGGGTGAACAGTTACGCACCCTGAAGTTTTTGTCTTAGTTGTTCTTTACTGCATAATAACAAATATACATCTTTAAAGTTGCAGGCATGTTCTGTAAATTAAATATTCCAAACGCTCAAGCAATCCATTTTAATTCCAGGGTGTGAGACGACAACACATGAAAAAGCCAAGGGGAGTGAATGCCTTTGCAAGGCACTGTATGTCACAACATCAACCCTCTTTGGAGTGGAAGTTGTAACTGGGTGAAGAAAAAACAAAGTTATTTTCCTTGTCAGTGAGGGCCTAAGTCAGAAGACACACTGGAAACATATTAGGTTAGATTTATTTTTGATGACATGTTGAGACATTTTTGAGATTTTTGCATTTCATTCAAGCTGAAAGAGAGAGAGAGAGAGAGAGAGAGCAAGATGTAAGTAGCTTTGTTCTGATTTTTTCTTAGCTTTCAGCCTCTATTATGAAATATTCTGAATTTGGAAGTGGTGACAGCCTTTTAGATGTCTCAAAATAACTTTAGGATCTCTTTTATGTAAAGATTTTTAAATTCTAGCTACGCTAGTTGCTAATAAACAATGCTAAGGTCAGTTTAAAATGTCCACTTCAGAATCATTTAGCTTTTGTTTAAGAATATTTCTAGATCTCGGTTTTAAAGTGACTACCCTTGCACAGCTAAATGTTGACTGCTCATGGCAGGAAGGCTAGATGTTCTTTAATGCTTATGAAGGAGAAACCTTAACTGCTCCAAATCTGACATGGCATGTTAATACTTTCAATACCTATAAGATCAGAACTTGTCCAGAATTCTGCATTTCTCGTCACTTCTATGCAAACTAATTAAGTTGTTTTAAAATTGGCTGGATGAGCTATAATTTAGCTTATTTAGATGTGTTACTTGTATTAGACTGAACTCTTTCCCAGATTTCCGCATTCATGATGGCTGCTACTCACAGGGACTTTCAGTAAAATTTCAAACTTTGACTCTTTTTAGCAGTTCTCTATTATTTGTGTAACATTCAGTCAGTCATACAGGTACTACTTTTCAGGTTTCGTAAGACAGGATGTTTCAGTGCTGTTTATATGCACACAACACTGCATTGTTATTGTTTTAACAACAGAGGCTCAGCACAGCTTAAAAAAGACAGATTGTGCAACAAAATGTGAGGCTCAGGTTGGCTGTATTTGAATGCCTAACAAGCACTTTTGTGCAAGGGTCCATTTCTTTTCTTACCATCCGACAAGAAGAAAACCTCAATGCAAAAACGCAACTTGTTAGTTTCAAGTTCTGAGGTAAATGTTCTGAAAAGCCACTCGGGGAGGAAGAAGCCAATACTCCAAAAGTGGGATAAAATTACAGTTTGCAAACGCTCTCAAAAATAAAAACATCTTATGTTTGAAAACCATTTCATGTGGTCTAAAGGCCATCATTACAAATGTAGAAAAAATGGGGATCTCGCAAGCCTGGGGACACCATCACCAGTTTGTTGCAGGATGGAGAGTGCACTTCACAAAATTGGTGGCTAAATGGGGAAAAAATCTTTAGGTGGAATATTGAAGGGACATCAGGCAGGCTGTTAAAGTTTGGGCATAAATTGGTCTACTAAATCGACAAAGACCCTAAAAATATCACCAAAACAGTTTCAAAGTGGCTTAAGGGCAACTTTGGAGTGGCTGCGACAAAGTTCTGAACTCAGTTACATTGAAAGTTTATAGGCTGAGCTGATGGTGTGTGAGCAAATAGGCCTACAGACATGACTCAGTTACAGCAGTTCTGTCTGGAGAAATACTGTAGCAAGGATGCAGTTTATAAAATGCAACTTTGACATTGAAATTGTAAGTAGATTTTTGAATTTAGTTGAAAATGAATTAATATTCAGGCTATTAGAAAAACTAAATAATACTGGTAGTCCTTACTGAGCTAAAGCTGGGAAGGTTTTGTCTAATTTTAAGTGAGAAAGGATAGTATGCAAACAGCAGTCTTCAAGTGTAGTAAGCTATCTTGCAGTTTTTATTATGTAAGTTTAAGGTTAACATTTACATAACTGGCACTCAGATATGAGGCTGATACTGGGTGTTGTATTAAATGTGCTTCGGCGTGTGATATCTCACTGAAACGGTCCGATCCGACAGCGGGCTGCGACTGTCACCGGCGCTCTGAACAGATTCAGCTTTTGTCAGCTAAGTAAGACAGGCCCAGTCCAGCTGCGATGAGGCAGTTTAGGATGTACGGAACAAGGCGGCGTATTCAGGGCCGGAGCCACATGATCTGAACAACAGGACACCAGCACCGTCTCCCAGCAGCAGCAAGTGCAGCCGTCCTGTTGCTGCGTTTCTTTTTGATCAGCTCGCATATTGTGTCAACAAGCTGCAGCATATTGTGTTGCTGCTAGGTGGAATTAAGCTTTGTGTGCTGCTGGGCTGCCACCGAGAGGGAGGGAGGCAGGGAAAGGGGGGGGCATTTGCTGCGATATGGGCCATTGACTGCTTTTCCATAGCTCGGGAACAATAATGAGATTTTTTTTTCTCTTTCAGAATATCAGTGCCGCCATTCAGCACACTGATTGTGTTTATGAAATTGTGCATACATCTCTCCATGCTGGAGCAAGGAATGGGAAAGCTATTTTCAAAACATTAGCAAATTGTTTTCTGTTATTGTGCAGAGATTGATAAGGGTATGTGTTGCCTAAACGCAGACGCCGACACACACATACAGATGAAGAAAAAAACAGACAAGAAAGAGGGGAAAAATTGCGACTATGACTTGAATTTACTTTATAATATATCAGCTTTCCTTCCATTAAGGTGGAACTAAATCCGATTGTCTCTTTATTCCCATGTATACATTGTGCACTTGACGTGCTATTGCATTACGGCGCTGGTAACCAAGTTTTCCGACCAGATATAAAAGCGCCCTTGAGCTTGACCTTGCCTGTGATTTCCCACTGAGGAAAATCGCTTGAGATTTCCCAGAAATCAGCGTTATCTGATTACAAACCTATGCACAGCAGCGTTAACCACTGAAAATGCTTTTCCTCCGACTCCTGCGTGGCGGTTTCCAGCTCTCATTAGTCTATGCAGCAACTTTAGGAGTAAAATCACTGCTTTTATGAGGTTTTTTTTGTGATGCTCAAGTGAAAGCTTTCCTTCTTGTAGAGGACTTTTTTTTTTTTTCTTTTTTTTCCGGATGGTACCACATCACAGCTGGAATACGGCGCGCTGTGATGTGGCTGATTGCTCAGGACATCAGAGGTGCCAAAGACATTTTGAGGCCATTTCTCTTACGGGGGTCGCCTAAATGCTCCAAGTACCGCATAATGGCTGCTAATCTCATCTCAGTTTTGTGTTTTTTTTTATTCTCTCTATGCAAAAAGAGCGGCAGAGCTGCACGAGCTTCAGAACAAGACTCTTACATGACCAATATTTTTTAGGATCCATTTTTAGTCTTCTTCTCAGGCATCGCAAAAAGAGACATGTAGCACCTTGCAAAATTACAGAGGCAGCCAAGAGAACCATGGGTATCCTTGGAGGAGCTGAACCGAGCCACAACTCGGGTGGCAGAATCTGTTGTCAGAACAATTACTCTACTCTCAACAAGTCTAGCCTTTATGTTCGAGTGGCAAGAGCAACCCGGTTGTTGAAGGAAAGCGATAACAAGGAAGCGCTTGCAGTTTTGCCACAATTCATGTCGGGGCACAGCAAACACAAGAACAGGAGGTTTCTCTTTTTAGTCTTCATTCAAAATCCTATGTGTGTGGCGTGTGAGGAGCAGAGGGACATCACCCCTGAACACACCGTCCCCAGAAAGATACATGATGGCAGCATCGTGTTGTGGGGATATTTTCCCACAGGACTGTGGGAAAATATCTGACGCGTTAAAACAGCAGTCCTCGATGAAAACCTCGTTAGAGGTTAGGAACCACTGGACTGGACTGGGGCTGAGGTTCACCTATTGGCAAGACAGCCAAACTAAACTTACAGTCGAAGCGACAATGGAATAGATTAGCTCAAAGCCTCGTCAATCAAAATCATGTGACTTTAGTAATGTGTTAGAATGGCCTAGTCAAAACCCAGACCCAAATCCAAAGCAGAATCTGAGGCAAGACTGAAAAAGTTATGTTGACAGACACTTTCTACCCAATCAGTTTGAGCCGTTTTCCCTTTTCAAAGTTTTGACCCCAGGGGGCTGAGGACAAATGCATACTTTAGTAGAAAAATTTAAAAGCAACGTGTCAGTTTCCTTCCATTCCAAAATGATATACTAATTTGTTCTACCACTTAAAATCCCAATAAAAGCCATTGAAAGTTTTTTTGTGTGCTGTCATTATAATCTGATAAAATGTGGAAAAGAGGTATCAATATTTTTGCAAGGCCCTTTTAAAATGTATCTCACACCTCGAGGAAAATAACGCAGTGATAGATAATAATTCAAATGAAGATATCGGCTCATCTTATTTTGATATACTATGCCAACAAAGGCTCTGACACAAAAATCATTTGTAGTTGATAATTGTTCGCAATTAACGTTTTTTGAGATGTCACAAAAAAAAAAAAAAAACGTCTCAAACCTCAGCGGCCTCTGAAGTGTATTTTTTTTCCAAGTAGGAGAGCGGGGTCGGCCAAGTAATCACAGGTAATCCAGTGATAATGATCCCATCAACACCATTACTTTTTCTCTTCTCCCCTGCCATTTACTTTATATTTCTGCTCCGTCCTCCGGTGATAATTGTCGATCCAACCTGCCTCTACAGTCTGTTGCTCCCTGGTTTCACTCGGAGGCAACTATTGATTGCGGAGCATCATCAGATCCATGAAGACAATAATGATGAACAATGAACAGACAGCTGCATCCTCTGTGATCTCGGCCAAAACTGATGGCTTTTGTAATCACGTAATGCTTCATCTGGAGCATGACACTGGAGAAAAACAGGGCCACAATATGAGTATTTTCTGAGTCCGTTAGCTGTTAGCCTGTTCTGCTTTTCATACCGCCCATCACAGACACTATATTTTCTTTAAATGCCGACTGAGCTTTCAGTTCCTTCCAAAGGAAATTCAGTCATCTGTAAATACTAAAGAAAACTAACAGCTTTAGATAACGACTTTCGTTCTTTAAACGAATTTATTTACGTTAAACTCATCCGTCACACATAGAAATGCAGCAATGGAGTGTTAATGAGGTGACAGATGCTGTCAAAAGCAAGCAGAATGCCAATTTACTGATCCTTGACCTCGCATTAAATCCTAATTAGCATCATTTATTCTAGAGGATAATGAAACATACCAAAGTAATGAGATTACAGATATAATATCCTTCGGCGTTTTTCAAATGAAAGATAACAATTACATTAGAAATTATATTTCACGAAGTAATGTGACAATTATGTTGAGATTGGTTACATTAAATCTTACGTTTAATTTTTTTGTGTCATCTTCAGCTAATTTGTTTAATCACAATTTATCTGCAGGATCTAATCGGTGAAAATGTTCCTGGGATTTTTAGGTCATCAGCCTCTGTGCAAACGTATCCCACTGTGGAAGTGAAGCTGATCGTTTTTGTGTTGTTTTCTTTAAAAAGTCAATGCAGAATTGTTAAGGATTATCTCTCCGCAGCCGAGACTGATGGAACTTCTCGTACATGTACAGTCCATCTCAGAATCATACTCCTTGAACTATTCCCATTCAGTAATACTAAAATGGATCTTTTTACATAGAATTGTACGTGTAACAAAGCAAGACAAAGTGTTGCTGTGTAGTTAAATGGAAAGAAAATAATAAATTATTTTCAAAATGTTTAGAAAATAAAAAACCCAAACTGGTGTCCATGCATTTGGATTCATCCTGTTTGAATCAGACGGCAACCCTTTTGGGACACACCTCTGGCAGCTGTGCACATCTGTAGACGAAAGTTTTAGCCGACTCATCTTTGCAAAATGGTTCAGAATCAGTCAGATTGGATTTTCCCATTTTGTGGAAAATTCTCAATCGGATGCAAGTCTGGGCACTGACTGGACCATCCCAACACAGGAAAAGGCTTTTATTTAAATTGTTGTGTTCATTCTGGTTGTTTTCGTAGTGCAATAATAATAATAATAATAATAGTAATGCAAACCTCCAGATTTTTTTCTCCATTTATTGGCCAGTATTTTAACCATCAATCTACTCATCACCTCTTACCAGCTGCCGTGTCCTCACTGAACAAAAGCAAAACATTCCCGTCATAAATCTGCGACGACAAGCCGCCTCTGAGCTCTCTCTCTCTCTCTCTCTCTCTCTCTGGACGTTCATAAATCACAAATGGAGACTGCGACCTCCCGCACAGCAGCGAGTTTTCAAACATAATGCCGGCAGGGCGGGACGGCAGGAGGTGTGGTGTGGCATTCATGCCAGCACTGTGCATAAATTCTCCCATTAACATTCCCAGGATGAACTCGTTGTAGCGGTCCTGTTGTTTGCTGAGAAAAAGCTGGAAATTTAAACTTTACATCTCCAGAGTTTACACGGACCTCCTGGCTGTCATTGCCTGTGCAATCCAAATAAAATACATTGAAGGCTGGGCTTGTGATGTGATCAAATGTGGGATGGTCCAGGGTAAAAACAATAACTTAACAAGGCACTCTGCTACTCAGAAGGTACACATCATCAACACGAGAGGTGGAGCTCCAGCTTAAGATTTTGGTAGATATTTAACTTGATAGCAACCTGCATGAGATCAGATGGCAACAAAAATATTTATTAGCAGCATCGTTACAGAGGCAGACATAACTCGAAGCGGCAAACGTTAAACTGAGGCTGAGCTAGTTGTTTATAATTATGTAAGCCAGTGCTAACACTTCAGCACAGCCAGGTGCAACAGGAAGTGAGAAAAGTCGCGGTTTAAAATTACAACGTGAAAAGTCATGGGACAGGTTATGAGATGTAAGTAGTTTTTCCGGCTTGACTAGTATTGCTGAGGATGCTGAGGATGCTGCTTTAATTCTGGCCACTGGTAGCTGAAACGTGCTCTGGCAGCGGGTCACAGGGTGCCGGTGTACCTATGGTTCTTTGTCTGTGACAGCAATAGCAATATCAACATGCTGGTAATTGCTGCACAGTAAGTACTTTCTGTTAGCAACGCAAAGAACATTAGAGCTGTCACCAGCCCCCTACCTGGGAAAATAACCCCCCCACCCTCCCCCCGACACCTGAGAAAGATGCTCCTGTTTGTTGCTTAAACAATCCAGGAGGCAGTTCCACACATACGATTCCATCTGCGTTCTCGGCTGCAGACTATTTGCTATTCCCAGAAGGTCATTTGGTTAATGCACATTTGAGTTTTCATGGGCTCTTAACTAGTTTTTAATCAGCAATTATTAGTGAATTGGAAGGCTGTGCAGGCGCTCCACTCTCTGCTGGCAGGAGAGTGCCCATCAATGTCACGTCAATTTCCATGCCAAGGGCTACATTAGGCCCGGAGTCTGGCAGGAAGCAGCCACCTGAGTGCCTCATCTCCCCATCCACAACAGTCTTCCCATCAACTATTGACTCTATTACACAGCACTGTCAAAAAAATTTTCCGCTCCGAAAGAGGAGCAACCATTACATAGCTGTGCGGGGAGATAATTTAGTGATGCACATAAAATTAAGTGCACATCCACTGAACGTTGCTCATTATTGCTCTTGAATTCCTACAAAGCCGGGCTTGTGCAGGGGATCGCGGTCGCTTCTCAACCTTTTCTACCCGTTCCCTTTTTTTCAAGGTATAAACACAGGCTGGATGTTTAGACTGATGTACCACATAAATAGCTGTCATTTCATCTATACCTAACCTAACTGTAATTGGCAATTAAACATGCCAGTATTTCAGACTGGCTCTTAATTACCGTTAATAGATGCTGAGGTGTCCTCGCAGGCCGGGTATCTGGGGTGGGGTGGCGGATCTCCTGCAGAACAGCATCAGCAGATGAATATGCATGCTGGGGAGGTATCCTTCAGCTCCGCATTCTGTCCTCTGCCTCTCGATCTGCTGCTTCTTCATTACAGCTGCTCGGCGGCCAGTGCTTTTGGTGCCGCCGCGGTTGCATCCTCGCCCTGACATTTCGGCACACGGAGGCTTGCTTGTGTTTGCCGTGGAGCTGTCACATGTCGCCTGTTAGAGCTGGCCCATGGGAAATTCGCGCGGAGCCGCCGGCACGAGGTGAGGCCTTCAAACGAGCCGGTAACACGGATACATGGCAGGGGAACGCTAACGTGCGTGTGGGGTTCTGCGCGTGTCAGAGGTTTCAGTGAAGAACTTGCAAAAACATATCTGGGAATGTCCTGGTGGATACATTAACTTACACTCCCAGGTAAAGATTGGTAAAATAAACATTTTGCTGCAGGGGGATAACCGGACACTGACAGATTTAGGAGATTTTAACCTTTCAGTTTCATTACATTGGGGGAAAATTCTACATTAAGAAATACATTTTTGGGAGGTTAACATATATCACTGGATCATTCTTGAAATGTTTACTTTTTAAAAGCAAGATTATAGTTTCTGTTATTAACTTTAGTTAGTAATGCATGACTTTCTGTTTCCCTGTGATGGAACACGGTCCCATTTCTGATATCCACTGGCCTCTGGCATGATGGGAAGGGAAGTAAAAAAGATGCAGCAGGTCAGCATTACAGCTATTACTCACCACCTCCTCGCCAACCAATGGCTTCACAGTGAAGCCAGCGATGCCAATAAACCTTTTCTGCACTAACACAAACGTGTCTCTACGCAGAGTTTCAATCAAACTTACTTTCTAGAGTATCTTTTATACGACCAAGTGTAGCATAAAGAACTTCACTGTGGTTGAAACCAAACGGACAGATAAGGAAATAAAATAAAAACGTTAAGTACAGACACTAATGATCAAACTAAGCCGACCAGGGTATTATAACAGGAAACACACTAGTCTCTACTGGGACTTTTACTGGAAATATGAGCTCTGGTCAGCTGGAACTACAATTGAGCTTTTAGGCAATGAGCACTCCAGCTGGATCCATCTGAAACTATGGATGAATATGTGGAAAAGGCCGTCAAGCCCACTGTTACACACAGTGAAGGATGTGTGATGCTGTGGGCCTGTTTCTATTGAAAAGGTCCTGGGAACCCTGCGAGTGTATTGACTCTGATATATAGTTAGTTTTTTTTTTATAAAAGTATTGTGATCAGGAAATGGAAAATGTGTCCCCACTGAGTTTTTCAGCAAAACACATGGACAACTCAACCAAGACACAAAGCCTGCTCTGAACCGTCTGTTTCCACATCTAAACCCTATAGACCTGTGGGATGAGCTGAAGTGAAGTTACCACAAGAGAGGACCCTGGACTGTGTAGCAAATAGAGATTGTGCAAAGATCCCTCCTCTCTGTATGTTCCATCTTAGTGAGATATTGTAGAAAAGACTAAAGGGCTGTTTCTAGACAGAATAGGGCTGTGCAAATTATTGACAGCAGTCAGAGCAATAACTGAGGCATCAGAAATCCTAAAAAGAATGATTTATTTTCCCTCAGTTAAATAAACATGTAACGTTTGGATTTTTCAACATCTTTCAGTTAAATATTGTGTAACTGCAATAAAATATAAATAAATAAATGTACACGTCTCCAAAAGGGGTTCATTTGGCTGGCCCTGTAGATGCCTTAATCATGGAGTGGCAAAGGTGAGTTTGATCTTTTCATTTCTAAAATCCGGCGATTGTTAAAGAAGCTGCACTCGCAAACCTTTAAGGAAAAAAAAAAAAGCACATTGACACAGCACAGTGGTCTTTTGCTGAAATAATATTTCTACTTTGAAGCAAACTTTGATTTCACAGATTACAACGGCTCTCTTTTCTCTTCTGCGAGCTGACATTTAGCTCCCATAATGACTTCTGATTGTCTCGCAGAGTTCCACCAAAGACCCAAATCCTTGCGTTTAAGGGCCTGTGAGTGTTGAGCTCTCTGATCATAATGGTGCTTTTAATTAGCACTTAATTAAAGGCAGGTGGACTGGAAAGGTCAAGCAGCCATGCTTCGAAGTTAAAAACACAGTCAGTGGGGGCATCATCGCTTTGATGGCTCTGACTGCTAATACGGTGACCGCAGTCTGGACAGAACTCCGCTTTTTTTGCTAAATCTTTACAATCTTTTTGAGCTTTCTTACTAATGTTTTCCTATTAGATAAACCGCACAAGTGTGTTTTAGGGGTGATTTTAGCATTTCTGTCATTTTTTTTTTTGTGTTTATTCATTCTGACTGCTTGTGAATATCTGTGCCAAACAGCAAGAAAACCAAAAACTCCCCAGACGGTAAATTGGATCAACAATGCTCTCAATACACAAAGGAGGGAAAGGGGAGGAAAAAAAAAAACCAACAGAAAAACAACAGCCGTGTGATCTAAACTTGTGAAGCTTCGGCCGTGAAAAACATGGCTGAGAACGGTATCGATCTCAGTCAGAATAAATAGATCACCTTGTCCAAATGAGTGATGAAGCTGTCAGACTGTTGGTCTCACCTGACAAGCATCCACATTAAAAATCCCCATGGCTGAATTTCAGTAGCGTCGTGTTAAACAAGGCTGCTTTATATGTGCTGGAGAATCCCCCTCCATTGTTCTTAGATGCAAGCTCTACCTGCAAGTATAAAATATAAAGCTTAGAATGAAGTAGCTTGTGTGTGCATTTCAATTAGAATATCATAGAAAAGTAAATTTCATTGGAAAAAAAACCTCATATTTAGTAGATTTATTACACACAGCATCATGTGGTTTGAGCTTTCATTTCTGTTTATTTTGATAATTATTGCCAGCAGCTAAACAAAATCCCCAAAGTCTGCTTCTCAGTAATGTTAAAAATAAGAGATTTTTAATAGAGATATATCAGAGTACTGGAAAGCCATTTCCATGTACTCTACAGGAGATCCACTTGGGCTCCTTTTGCTTGACTTACCGCAGCGATCCGCCTGTCACTCTGCTGAGACGTTAAGGAAGAGAAGGCTGCTTTGACTTTGGGTCATCTTGGTTCTGGTGTCTCTCATCATCCTCTCAACGTCACCCTATAGATTCTCTGTTGGGTTCAGGTCCGGCCAGTTTGCTGGCCAGTTAAACGCAGTGACACCGTGTTTATTAAACCATGGTACTTTTGGTAGTGGTGTCCGCTGCCAAGTCCTGCTAGAAAAGGGAATCAGCTTCCCCGCAAAGGTTGTCAGCAGTTCTGAGACGCCCCGGTACATGGCTGTGCTGACTTTGGACCTAATAAAACGCAATGGACCAGGAGAAGCAGATGTAATGGCCCCCCAAATCATCACTGACGGAGGAAGCTTCACCCCGGACCTCTAGCTGCTCTCATCCTGTGCCTCCTCCCGTCTTTGTCCAGACTGTGGGACTTTCATTTTCAAATGAAATATAAAATATATTTTTGCATGTAAAAAGGAACTTGGAACAATGAGCAACAGTCCAGTAAGTCTTCTTCTTAGCTCATGACGTTGTCTCTGGTTCAGGAGAGGCTTAATCCAAGGAGTGCAGCAGTTGCACATCGTGTCCTGGATCATGTCTGCGTATGGTGGCTCTGACTCCAGCAGCGGTTCATACCTTATCGATCTCCCACAAACTCTTAAGTAGGCTGCATTACAACTTTTATAGTTGTCCCTGTTGATTGTGCACTTTTTCCTTCCACTGAACTTTTCATTAATACTCCAGCTTGTACCATGCCTTTGTGGCTTAGTCTCCTCGTAGAGAGTGGTCAGCTTTCAGAGAAACGCAATTTGGAGTTTCCATCCGCTGTACGGCTTAATCCTCAAAATTAACAGAAGAAAAACATCATAGATGAGTCTTACATTCAGAAATGGTCTGCTAAATGAATCAACTTTTCTATTCTATTTTCCTTAAAGTAGAAATACTTTGTAGACAAGCACATCAAAGGTGAAATGTTATGTGTCTCCCTACACCTCTAAGTTTCCAGATTCAGTCACAAACTAATCTGTTTAACTCCTTTACTTCAGCCCATCTTCAATTGTTTACACTCTTCCCTGGGATCCATCTGAGGAAAATGGGAGTGAAGCAGCCTCCTCCCAGGATCTTTCCTGGTGCCGGTGGAGACCACTGAGGGGCAGCAGAATTACACCCCAGCTCCTGCTTTTCAGCGCCGTTCCTTCCCCAAACTGGGCTCCATTAATCCTGCTGTAGAGAGTGACCTCGAACGACCCCAGGCGCCAGGATCTGCCATGTGTGTGTGTGTGTGTGTGTGTGTGTGTGGTCGACCGGAAACGTGGAATGGAGGACTGTGTTTGGACTGAACATAACTGCTCCGTCCTGCACACAGCTGAGCGTCCGCTTACAAGATGTCACCGAGTACAAAATCTGATGTGAGGACTGGCCGCATATCAGAGTTGTTTGTGTCGTCTCATTGTGGACGCAGCGTCAGATTCATTTTCTTTGGATTAGAAACGCAGAAATACGACGCCAGAGTGGAAACAAGTAATATAACAATTCAGTTTATTTTAGTTATTTTTCCAGACAGACACATCAATTTCTGGACCACAGTAGAGGATGGAAACCTTTCACAGACATTTTTTTTTTGTCAATATTATTATTTGAAAATACAAATATAAAATTAGACTTTCCACATTTGATATGTGAGAGACCCCCATCCATTATTATCACCATAATTATTTCAGAATATTTTACAATAGGGCTTGAGCAAGCCATATGATAACCTGAAAGATGCTTTCAGATGTCAGTCAAGTCTGTCTGTCTCTCGCCATAAAAAGTCGGTTAACATAAAAAAACAGGGGCAAGTGTTAGGAATGGGCCGGCAGCAGCGAGGAGAGCTCTGTGCTCGGCCTTCAAACACATGGAAGCACAGCAGAGCCTCTCGCTGGTGGCCGTGCGCTCTGAAAGGGCGTCTGGGCTCCACCCCGCCCCCTCTGGGTGTGCATTCTGCTCCGTCCAAACTCCACAGCACGCCGGGGGGTGAACTCATGTTGGTGAACGTCAACTAATGACCATGTTTGAACTAAATGAACGAGGAATTATCTTGTTTACAGCTGAGGTCTCCAGTCTAGTATTATGGAACAAAGTCAAATGGGTGAAAATTGCAAATATATATATATATATATATATATATATATATATATATATATATATATATATATATATATTCCCATGGACAAAGACACGCACACACACACACACACACATATATATATATATATATATATATATATATATATATATATATATATATATATATATATATATATATATATATATATATATAGCTAGCAACCGTTGGTATATTTAGCAATGAAAGTGGCTGAGATGGTTTGTAGGAAAATTCACCCTAAAGCATGACCTTACATGAGAACTTGTGTTATTTCTGTCACCTTGACGAGTTCAGTCAAGGTTTCTGAGCTTGAACTGTTTTTATATTTATATCATGCAACAAGAGGAGCCAAAACTATAAATAAAAAGTGCTTGCGAGTCACTTTGTGGCCTCGGAGACTAACTTTGTGGTCACTGGGACTGTATCCAGTATCTCTCAGAGAAACAGACACATTGTCCGGTTTAAAACCATTAGCACCACTGGGAATAGGGCTTGCTTTTTTTTTTTTTTTGGGATAAAAATGCTCAAGAGCATTCCACAAGCATTCAAAGTCAGTCGAGAGTGACAGTAAATAGAGCAAAGTCTGAGCCTTAGGGTGAAATGATTGGACTGCGTTTACATAAAATAAAACTATATGCATGTCTAGGACAGAGACATCAGAAGTGTATGCAGTTTCTGGGTTGGATTTTCCAACAATGCATGGGAACATTAGGGTTTGGCCATTGCCTAGCACTTGCCTCGAGATTCAAGTTTAAATGGATACGGTAGTACACTAAAAATGTCAACACCATTCCAGGTTGACTTTTTTTAATCTTTTTTTTTTTTGATTACTTTTTTTTTCTTAAACTTAGACCCGTCCCCTCTCCCCGAATGGATAAGCTAGTCTACTAAGATGTGTAACATTCATCAGCTGTAAACTGCTGTCAGTTTGAGAATAAATGAAATTACAGCAACAGAGCCATGCTACCTTAAAGTCCAAGCTACAAGATACAAAAGACTCCTTCATTTTGTGGTATTGTGCAAGGAAAAATTATCCATTTTAAACTTTCTCCCCTTGTTTAACTGAATTAACGGGCAAATTATGCCTAAGGAGCCACCTAGAGCTAAACTCATGTAAGTGTGCAATTGTGCATATGAATGCAGAGGATGTTGTCTTTGTCTGAATAAAGCTGAATGTGTCCACATAAATGAATGCCACTGAATAAATGGATTCTTGTTAAATTATATGTGGACATCAGACAAAGATTGGGATGGAAAGTATTCATTTTAGAGTATCTGTGTTTTTCTAGTTTTGAAAAAATCCTACTTCTTTCTTTAATGATTAAATATCAATAATCTCCTTTTAAAGCAATACATTTTCCATTGGTCTAGGAATACGGACATTTAAATTCATTGAAATTAACTTACCTTTAAACAAAAACAGCGCCTTGGAAGAGTTTTTATAGCCCTTGAACTTTTTCATGTCATCGTGCAGCATCCACAAACCTCAGTGGGTTTTACTGGGGTTGTTTGCGATAGACCAACACAAAGTGACGCAGGAAGAGTTTGAAGTGGAAGTTAGATGATACATGAATTTGAAAGGTTTTGACGTGAGGAATCTAAGAAGTGTGTATTCTTGTAACTCTAAATAAAATTTAGTGCATTCAGTATCTTCATAAGTCACATATTTAGTGTTCAGAGTCCACCAGTGATTTAATTTAATCTATATTCTCAACACAACTGTTTTAGAGGTAAAAGGTGTGAGAAAATTCAGCAAAATTCAGAAAAGTCATGGACTACTGAAATCCAAACTTTAAGAAAGAGGTGCAAGACCGAACCCATTGATTATAGAAATCTGATTTGCAGTTTCCTAGAAGCCTTGTAGGGCCCACAGTAAACCTGTGTAAAGGGGTGCTCAGTTAGAATGAGATAAAAATGTAACTTTTTAGCCTGCATGCAAAATGCTAAGGCAGGAAATGAACACCTCACATCACCCTGAGCACAACTTCCCTACATCTGAACAAGGCGGCAGAAGCGTCATGGTGTGGGGATGTTTTATCTTCGGCTGCTCCAAGAAGACGTGAGGAGCTAAACGGCCAATCTGACATGAAAACCTGCTGCAAGACTTGAGATTAGTACGGCTATTTTACCAAACTTTCAGCATCTAAGTGTGCAAAGCCGGTAGAGACATATTCCAAAAGACTTGCAGCTGTGAAAGGCGGTTCTGAAATGTTTTGAAATTTGAAAACAAATGCACTTCGCACATTTCAGATTTTCATCTGTAAAAAAAGAAAAACCGTGTATCATTTTGTTCAACTTCGCCAACATGTTGATCTATCGCAAAAAAAAACAAAAAACTATAAAATGCATTGAAGTTTGTGGATGTAACACAACAAAATATGAAAGCGTTCAAAGGGCATGCAGTGAGGTGGTTTAAACATTATGAAGTGGAGTTATACCATAGGAAGATTGGTGCACTGAATTCAGATACCTCTTCATGTTCTGCGTTTAGGAATTAAATTTCAATTATAAAATGTTCTTAAATCCAGCAGTGAGTTGCTGCTTTAAGATGCTGGTCTGGTTCTAAACTAAATTAGACCATTTGTTAATCTGTTGGCAAACAAACTGCTGCTATTACTTATTTAAAATCTTTTTCTTAATTGAAGTCTGTTGTTGTGGAGTTTTGTACAGTATCACATCTGGAAACTGAAATCATTAAATAATGGCATCCAGAAAGTGATTTCACTTGCATGATTAAAGACCTGGAAGTATTATCCAAAAGTAGTCATGCCACAGGCAGCTGGGGAGTTTCCAAAACATACAAACAGACATCTGTGTGGCTGATAATAGGAGGACTGGTGGTAGGTTTGCTAAACAAAAGCGTATTTCTGACCATTTCTTTTCACTCTTCCTTCACATAAAAATCCTGTCCTGGGACTTAATCCTCCTAAAGAACAATTTCAAACTAAAAGCTCTGCATATCTAGCATTAGCATTTAAGGTAGTATGGCACACCCCTTTATAAACATTCAAGGGTGGGGATCCAAATAATGCCTTGTGTACAATTCCATCTTACAGCAACAATTTCTCCGTTGTTCATCCGTGAGAACTTTGGTTAGCTGAAACCATGTTAGAGTGGCAAAAATAAACCAAAAAAAAAAAAACAAAAAAAAAAAAAAACCCAAACCTAAACATAAAGATCAAACATACAGGGAATAAATTACAACGAACAGATATCAGAACAACATGATCATTGAGAGAAAGATCTATCTTGACTGGTTCTAATTCCACTATTCACTACAAGTATTATATAAATGAGTCCTATATAACATCTACTTTGTAATTACAGGAGATAGAAAAAGAGCGCGAGGAGGGAGGGGGCTAAATATGAGAGAAAGGAGAGGTAGAGCGAGGGAGAACAACAAAGCACTACACTGGTATCAAAGACAGCACTCTGTTTACAAGTTAACTGTGATTTTTTTTACACACTAATGAAGTACATGGATGAGCAACAAAAGATAGCGGCACCTCTGAGGATGGGGCATGGAAAGAGAGAACGTAATGGATGCACAGTACATTTTTAATAGTATAATACAATTATTAATATAGAAACCACAAAGTATCAATAAAACTCTGATTAATCTTGAAATCAGCAAAGAAGCATCTTTCTTTTTTTTTACTTTTGTATTTCTTCTTTTTCTTATACATTTGAACATTACAAGTTTTTTTTTTCTTTAAATTATTACTTGATCACACCTCCATATCATTTACTTTAGAAGTATCCAGCATATTTATTACCTGTTTGTTTTTGAAAGAAAAAGGAAACAAGTGCATGAAAAGAAAGGAAACTGATAAAACTTAGAAAACCAGACTGCACTCTGGTGTGTAACATTAATAATATTATTAATCACTCGCGGTCAAGAGTGAAACCTTCCACCACACGTAGATACGGTGTAAAACCGAGTGCGGCGACAGATCGTGAATAATTCAGTGTCATCTTTTGACCCTGTATAAATATCCTAAGGTGAGACGTGGGTCTAATATATAGAAAGAAACCCAAGCGTACGCTGCAACACGCCGGTTTTTAAATCCCGAGCTGCTTGTCCAGTCGGGAATACGTCAACCCCCCCACCCCCCACCCTCCACCCCACGACCACGAATAAATCCTTCATGCTGACTCAAAGCACAGGGCCGTTTGTAAAAAGCCGACATACACATGTGCAAACAAGAGGATGGCCTGTACTTCACATCTCACAGTGCAGCGATAACTCGCTTTGAAAATGCCTTTCAGTGTTTATTCTTCTTTCGGTTATTTTTTTGTTTTTATTTTTTTTTTGCCCCCACGTGTACGTTCGGCACTGGAATAAATTAAAAACTCGCCGATGATTCCACGATAGAAGTCACGAAGGCTGAGGTATGGTATCAAAATGCTGACTTTCCTAATTCATTCAAAAAAGATCTAATTCAAAGAACAAGCACTATATATATATATATATATATATATATATATATATATATATATATATATATATATATATATATATATATATAAAGGCTCAAGCAGAGAGCCCAGGGGTTTTGTTCCGTGAGGCGAATCAGGAACAAGCAGGACGAAACAAACGTTAAACACATATACAGCTAACAGGTTCCTCTCAGCAGTAGAAAAGTGTCAGGATGCACAGAGCTCTGCAAAATGCCCGCTTCAAGTTCGAATCGTCGCGTCTCTTCGTACAGTGTGCTTTGGATAAAAATCATCTTATTTGTTTCTCCCCGTGTCTCCCACTTTGAAGCGATCCTGAAATCGTCATTGCTGCTCTTTCTCTAAAACAGCGTTGACTAAACTCACCGGTCATAAATTTGCTGGTATGACACTTGTAAAATGATTCCGCTTTTAGTATTTACATGGCTGTTTGTCTGTAGATTTGTTGTACCATCCTTTGAGCAGAAAATTAAAGATCCCAAAACAAATCAAAAGAAAACGTAGAATATTGTTTACAGCTTTTGCTTCTATTCACACGCTAGAACATATTCTTTTGACACACCATCACAAAAATATGCTATTCTCTCACTGAGTTGGTTATATGCAGTGACTGGAATAATATGTACAGCTACATTTCTTTTTCTCAAGTTTGAATTCACAATGTCGTTATATGAAATTTGTTATAGCATATATATATATTTATATATATTTATATTTCTACACAACAGAAACAACACTTATAAAAAAGGACCATAAAAATATTGGAGTCCTCTTTGTATTGCCCAAAAATAGGTAATCATGGTTTACAATGAGACATCACAAGAAATAAAACAGCTACTAAAATTTATTACTTAGATACCTTCTCTTTCCAATTTCCTTAATTTTTTTGCTCCAAGTCTTTCCATAGTGAGCTTATTTTTTAGTTGAAAGACCAAATGCAAACATCCCAACCGTTTGTGTTTTATTTTTTTGCCTTTACACTAACCAATACGAAGATGAAGACGTGACTTGCAGATATTCTTGGCTCTGACCCGCCGTACTTTAAAAACAAAAAACAAAATAATAAAATGCACTTACAAACTACAAGAACATAAGAATTCGAGGTTAAACTCAAATGACACACTAGAAAGTAGTCAAAAAGAAAAAGCTAAGGGAAGAAGGAAATCGTTGAGTGAAGTTGACGTGGAACATCATACCAAACCAGGTTGTAAAGGTATAGGAGGTTTGGGTTATAGTACAGCAGTTGTTTGTTTTTCTGAGATGACAAACATTTTTTTTTTAATCTTCTTCTTCTTCATATGGTTCCCGCTTTTCGCTCGTTTAGCCATCGGTGACGCTGTAGTGCTTGAAGTTGGATAATCATCACCTGCACACAAAGCCAATTAGAAACTCCGTCCTGTCTGTCCCGGGCCACCGGATATACCCTGCTGAGTAGTGAAAGAAAGGGAAAGGCACAAAAAAAAAAGACAAGGTTAGTAAAGTACACGAGCAGAAGCACTGTCACCTGGGACAGTCTTTGAAACAACACATTTATACAACTTTCCAAGAAACGTTTTCTGAATGATTGTGGAAATAAGGAACCTAAAAAAAAAGAAGAGATGCAGGTGGAAACGGTTTGCTTCACATTTATTGCCATCTATAGTAAAAAATTTGAAAGGTCTGAAAAAAAAACTGTGATTTAGCTAAAAATGACCTTTTTTTCTATACTGAAGGCATAAAAACCAATGCAATACTTAATTTTCTTTAGGCTGAGATTGTGCTACTGTAAAAAAAAATCTAAATATTTTTACACAGGGACCTCAACCAACGTCGAAGTTGCCGTAACTGTGCTTTAACTATTGTGAATGATACAAGTGTTTGGACATTAAAAAAAAAAACAAGAAAAATGACATCCCACTGTTGAGAAAAACAAAGCCAACGTGGCTCTTTAAATGAAATTTAACACATCAAAATATTGCACCAAGGAGCTTTGGATATGCCTTGCATTACATCTGCAGAAATTGCTGCAGAAATTGTTTTTTTTTTTATTTCCGGGATCTCAAAGCCTAACAATTCGATTGCACAAACCAGTAACAATTTTAGCAAAATGGTTAAAAGGAGAGAAATAATTGTTAGGCCACTTAGAAAAATGAATTATAGAGTTTTTCTGATTAACAAATAAAATGTGCTGCCGTTTTTTTTTTTTCCTGTGGCAACGTGGTGTTGACACACTGAGTTGTTGACATGTATGCTATATGATATATAAAGCAAGATAATACTTGAGGATGAATGCGTTTTAAATGTTAAAATGAGAAGAAGAAAGAGCTGGTAGTATGTTGGCGTGTGAGACGTGAGCAACTAGCAATCACACGTGTTTTTTTTTGCCTCGAATGAGACATTATTTTTTTGGTTCTTTAAGAAGAGAGAAACGCTCCGTCACGCACGCACCTGTACCACCAGCTCCAGCATTTCAACATAGAGGGGTGAAAAACAGCAAAGGATGTGATGAACACACGTTAGAACAAGACTTAAGAGAAATGCACAGTAAATAAAAGGCAATACCTCTGATGAGATAGCAACCGGCCACCTGTTCAATGGTATCCGTTTGTAAAAGCTGTCGCAATCAACGGGCCCTAAAAGTGTACAGTTAGTGCTGTTGTCAGTATGCAGTTCAAAGACAGAAAAGTAAGCATCACATCAATTTTTGTGTTTTTTTTGTTTCTTTTCCAGCTAGCATGAATGTGAATGTTTTTTTGATTTTACTGGATCATGTCGGCTAGAAGATCTTTTAGAAATACAGAGAAATTACAACTGGAGGAATGACTACTGGAACAGAAAAGAGATTAAAAAGACGTAGGTATGCTCAATAAAATAAACGAATCATACTGTGTTTAATAATTCAAGGATACAGTCGGTTTAAATCTTTTCTTCAGCAACAGGGGAATGCCTACGTTATGAGTTTTTAGTCTGAATAAAAAACACGTGAAAGAGATAACAGTAACAATACACACAATCCCCATTCATGCTAACATAAACAACTGATATAATCGGACAGCATGCAGAGAATGGCATCATAAACACCCCTCAGAAGGATCAGTGGGTTTTTGAGGATTGAAGGGTTTTCATAATGTCGCTCAGTTATCAGGACTTGGTGAGCTTTCCTGCTGACAGGTCTCTAGAAACCCATGGATTGGAGCACAAAAGACAAGCACTTTCAGCAGCGATTATTTGTCTTTATCACCTCAATCAGCTAATTGCACTCTAATTGTCTTGCATGGGGGAAAAAAAATGTTAAGATCATTACTGCTTCTTCAGAGTGACTGTTTTCATACTGGCTAAAGGGGTTAATGCAATCAGTGGAGTGTGAGACAGAGGGGCGAATCAGTGAAGCTGAAGTCATCCATGAGGTTGTGAGATATAGTGATTATATACGCATTCAGTACAGCAGCATCCCTGACAAAGAAACGAATTATAAAGCACGTTTTAGTTCTGAATCATTTTCTATTTTAATGATCTGAATAGAGAGCAGGAAGTCAGAAGCTGCTTCACCTCGAAGCTTTGCGGCTCTCTTTTTGATTCACTTTGTAATTCTCAAGTGGTGATTTAATATGTAGTATTATAATATACAAGCTGGTATTCTGTAAGGGAATCACAAAGCTTGGCTTTAAATACAAGGGAACTTCTAATACATTTCTAAAGGATCGCTTTCATAAACGAGCCATCTTTGCCCTTTTCACAAAATCATATGAAATTAAAAATACTGATCACTGTGGCTTGTTTTTATATTCCTCTAAATCATGGATTGTGTTTAAAAACTGTTGCAACAGATGTAAAATAACTGACTCGGTATCCATCATTTCACTATCTGCTGGTAAATCTGCCCTGAAAATGAGCCAGCCTGGTCTTTCATAACAAATATTTAGCTTCCTACGCTGAGACCAACAGATTATGGCATACAGCCAGCAGACCTAAAACAATTATTAAGGACTTTGCTGTGAACGCACAAAAATAACAACCGCATGCATTTGGATATCATAAATCAATTACAGAGGTTGCAAAATGAAAATGAGCAATGTTTGCCTTCTTCTGAGCTATTTGCTCATTTGTTCTGTGACACTGTCAACAAACAGAGATGCATCAGGAGGGCCTCACAAGTCTTCTAATCTGTTGTACAGATTCGGTAAATCTCCTTCACCACATTTATATGTTAAAACTGAATGCAACATGGGATTCTGAAACATATGTATTATAAAGCACAGAAATAACAGACAATGAAGTGATAAAATAATTTCTATGATACAGAAAAACTAACTAAACTTTAAATAAAAAAGGAAAAAAAAAAACATCAAACTACTTGTAGAAATGCAAAAAAACCCTATTAAACAATAAACAGCCCAATAAAACAAACACAGCGGTCAGTTAGTCTGGTAAGAGATTTAAAGTGGAAAATGTGGAATATGTTGAAAGTCACTATTCATAGTGTTTTATTCCAAAATTTTTAAATCAAAGCATACTTTCATGTGCATGCCATGCAAAGCTGTATTAAAAGACACATATAATTTTGGTCATCAAACACATCTGGATGATTGCTTTATGAATCATTTCTTTTTACAATAACACTAATAGTCAAACAGACTGTATTGGCTGCTGCAGCACTCTATCAGTGTAGTGTGCACTGTAGTCAGATATCTGTGGATGTCCAGCTGAAGCGCTAATCATTTACGTTTTATGACATTCAAAGCAAGACACAAAGTTTATAAAGTGGGAGAACAGTCTTTTCCTTAAGATTTAATCTGCCAGAGATGAACTAAAACAGCAATGTAACATGTTACGACCCAAGTTACCAACGAGTCATATCAAAATAGAGATGAAACATGCTAATGTTAGCCTAGGACATCAGCTAACTGTTTCACATGAAAACATTGTTAGCAAAAAAAAGACAAGAATGCATTAAAAGTTTTTAGCTGTATGTGCGGACTGAGATATATGTCCAGAAACAAAGGAGAGCTACGTGAGTTGTAAGAGACCCATTGAACATAATAGCAGCTCTTTTAACCTAGCTAACGCATGAGGTCACTATGGTTAACCTGAGCTTCATCTATAAGCAAGTTTAGAAGGACTCAATAACAATACTATCGTAATAATGTTGAGATATAGTGCGCTATTTTACAGAGTTTCCAGACTTTGTATTTAATTAGGCATTAAAAGGAGGCTTGGTACCAGAAAATGCCTGAACTTAAATAACCCTGGTTGGTATCTAGGACACACATCTTCATCAGGGCATGCCTACTAATTACCTCCTTTGGAAGAAGCAGTGTGTCTTCTAATAGTTTATACGGTGCCCTTTGGTTCAGTCACAAAATGCAGCACAAAAAAAATGCTTGCATACTTAACCAGTTATTTAGTGAGGCCGAAAAATGTAAACTAAGCCCACTGTGGACTAAGGTTTTTTTCAGTGAAGATTATTAACTTTTCACTGAAAGATACCAAACATGAAATATAATCTCATACATTGTTACTGCAGATATTCAGAAAGATGTTCATTTTCTGCAGTTAGTAGACTTTGCAGCGAAAGACTTTCTGCTGTGAAATACAAAGGAGAGGATGCAAGAAACCATTTGTCCAGAGCTAAGAGAAGGCAGGACAAGATGCAGAAAAGACTGTGGAGAAATTCTGTTTTCCCCACAGCACATCCTGAATGGTGGATGAGAATGGTGGAAGTGCTAAAAGCTCTTAGGAGAAAAATGTCTGTAAGTAGCCTGGAGCGAACGCGGCATGGATTGCATCGTTACATGCCCTCCCAGAACAACATCTCTAAGACCTTTCAGGACAGTACAGAGTCTATATGTGAAACGAGTGTAATTTATTTCTTATTTCTATATCTGCATCACTAATGTTTAGATGTCTGTGAAAGTTGTTTTGTACAGAAACACAGAGAATGCCTAATGTTTGTTAGTCTTTGCCTTTGCTTAAGTCACTCTGTGAAGCCAAAGCAAACTGCTATTTTCAGACTCCACATGTACTAAGTGATTGATGGTAGCACTGAAGAAGGGTGCAGAAGGGTCCTCTGACTTCTTCACTTCATGCAATGCTGGAAAAAAGAGCTAATGAAAAGGTAAAGGCTGCAGCTCAAGGAGTCTATCCAGCTTTATAGATTTATTACCAAACTGGTTGACATTTCTGGGAGCTACTTGTGTGTATCCTGCGTTAAGATTCTCCTGCAGGCTTTAATAAAAAGATCACTCTGAGTTTTAAATAACACAATAGTTTACTCTAACATTATTATAACTCCCAGAGATATCAGGGGTAAGGAGCATTTTTGTAGGATTTTTTTTTTAATCATAAGTGCTCTTGAGAGTAAAAGAAAGTGAAATTGATCACTTTACAAAGTTTAGGACTTAAACAGTGATCTGTGCTCATCCACGCAAAATTAGTTAACACTAGCTGATGGAAAAGCCCTTTATTTAGCTCCATCTCAGCTCACCATTATAGTGTAACACTTAAAAGCTGAGACGGCGACCAGCTTCTGATCTTCAGGGAACATGGAAGACACTTGGAGAGGCAAAACCTGTCTGAAAGTGTTGCTCTAGTGATCTGGGACATATGGGCTTCTAAGATTAAAGGAAATTTGTTTTGAGGTGGTGAAGGTCTAAGAGGTATATATATATATATATATATATATATATATATATATATATATATATATATATATATATATATATATATATATATATATATAACAACAAGGGGGGATCGCAAGGAGCATTGCATCATGCAGCACAAAGGAGGGTGAAGCGTGAACGTAGTTTGCATCGAGCTAATAAAAACTAGCGTGTTAGCTTATTTACACAGGGATGAACTTTGATGTTGCTCTCAAACGTTGAGGTTATTTCAAATAAACAACCAACTCTGGGGGAACCCCTGATACATACATATATATATATATATATATATATATATATATATATATATATATATATATATATATATATATACATATATGCTGATTTTGAATATAATGCTATCAACAGACTAGAAAACAATGGTCAATTACCAAATCATACCCACATATCGTATCTCCACTTTGGTATTTCGTTCTACCCAACTCCCATTTTGTCTCCCTCGATAAACCACTTTGTTGTCAGTACTTAAACCATTGCATAACAGTTTATTTTTCCTATGTAGTCAGGTTTTGTTCATTAATTATGGAGATGTATACATTTGAGAAAATGCTGTTACTACCCCAATTTAGGCAAGTTGACTCTAATAAAATACAAGAGATTATAGTCCCCCATCAAACCAAAACCCTAAGCGACCTCCTGCCTGTAGAAATTATCTATTGGAGTGATAGAACCACATTCACACAGAGTGCACTAAGAGTAGATTTTAGAAAATTACTTTAAATTGTCTGTTGTCAAAGCAAGTACAAAATGCCTCTCTGTGGTTATGTATTGCTCCACTTATAAAGCATGTCAAACAACCAAAACTGCACAGTAAGTAAATCATGAAGGCCAAAATGAGTGGCCTCTGCAATAATATAATTTGATACAACTCTCTAAAAAACCTGATTTTTATGGAAGCTCAAATTGCCACTCTGATTACACTTATGTGCTCACAAGAAATCAGCCTAAATGTCCCTAAATACCCCACTGGTACTCTAGAATGTAAGGTATTTAAAAAACAAAAACGGTTTGTCAAACTGCATAAATTGTAGATGTTTTACAGCATTTGCATAAAACAGATGTTTAACTAATGAAACCACTTTTAGGGGGGTTTCTTTCATGTAATAGTCAGTGTTTTAATAGTTGGAAGCTCTAGATTGCAAGCAAGCCAGTACAGCCTTCACATCCTTTCATTACAAAGCTGATGCACAGTTTGGTTGACTGCATTGTCTTGCTGAGAGCAAAAGCAAAGGTTTCTGCTGGAACTGTTCAACATCAATGATGCCTTCACATTTAAGCCATGTTCTCTGGTGCCGCCACACGAGTCTCATTGAATATTAGCAGGATCATTTCTCTCTGCTTTATGCTAATGATTCCCAGAACAAATTTTGATTTCTACTTTGATCTGCTAGATCACATGACGGTTTTTGACTTTTAGTCCATCATAAATTCATTCAGAATCAGAGGAGGTGGTTAAGCTTTGTCTCCACACGATTAACTGGAACTGCACTGAAAACATGCTACAAGCCAAATTATTAATAAGTCATATCAGAAGCATAAACATGTTATAGTGTCGGCCTAGCCCCTCAGCACACTGTTCGGCATGAAAACATTATCACAATGAACCAAACACGAGTTTAGTGAAGACTGTAGCTGTACATGAAGACACGTACAGATAGAAAAAAAAATAAAATAAAAATAAAAGCAAAAAAAGTGGGTGTTGGTATCATACACCACCTACTCCTAAGCTAAAGCTGGGCACAAAAACATCCTAATAAGGGTATCTCTATTTTCGTTTATGTGTTGTGAATTACAAGATTAGGGGAAATGTGAAGGGATGTAAATTATGTGCCTTTCCTTTGTTCCACATTTTAACAGTGGTAGTGGTCTGGATCAGTGGGTTAGTTAGACAGTAGACAGAATATCCGAGTTTAAATACTCACAGTAATGCTGGGGCCAAACCCAGAGCCAGGCTGAGGACTAGCAGCACTGATGTAGTTCCCCACGGCTGAATCCTGGTTGCTAGGTCCATACAGGTCAGCCACGGGCCCTGGACTATTAGCACCGGGGAAGCCTCCGGGCCTCGACGGGTTAGCGCCTGCATACAAACACACGGAAGAGCAAAGTAGTTTAGGGACACTGATCACTCATCAGAACCATGCTTTCTCAATCTGGCCCAAGTGGACACATTTGATTTGAAAGAACACATAACTGGATTCATATGTTAGTCTCAAGGGACATCTTAACAGCTTATACTGCATGTCATGAGATCATATTTCTTAATTTAACATAGAAAAATCTGTGATGTAGAATTTAGGCCTATTTTTCTTTAATTAAGGGTGAATCCAGTATGATTCCAATAGAGTCTACATGCTGTGTGTCTTATGCACACAAGAAACATTCGCTTTGTTTAATCATGCACAAAGAAAACAGGCTACAAACTTCCATCATGCTAATAAATCTGTAGGTTGCAGTGCTCTCATGCATAATGTGAGGGAGTACTTCTAAAATAGCAATTTCTACTTATCAAACTATAATATTATTCAATATTTAAAATTTCTCTTGAGAATCTCAAACCCAAACCTTTAAATTATAGTTCGGACTTCTTCTATATTATTAAAAAAAATGCCTAAATGCTGCTTGTATTTTGAATCTGTTAGAGTAACTTCCAGTAAAAATATGTTTTTTAGACAGGAGAAGGAGGCAATATAAAAGGGTGACCCCGAGTTCGTTTGGAGGTCTGAACTTAGAAAGAGATAAAACAGAAATACTGTACAGAACTTACCACCTTTGCCCTGTGAGTAAGAGCAACTCAGACTAATAAAATTCCTTTTGAAAATCCATATGCCCACTAAAGGCCAATAACACAGGCAATGCAAGGGAAAAACAGGCAGGGAGAAAGAAAAATGTGGTGATCTCTTAACAGCAATCTCCTTTGCTGTCAGCTCCACATAACCCTCCGTCTCACCCTTATTCACACGCAAACTGAGAGGGGGGAAAAAAGTCGTACAGTGGCATTCAAAAGAAAAATTTTCCGAGCAAAGAAACAGCTCGATCTTGTGTATATATGGGCTGGCGAACCCTGCGATGCCTGAGAGGAGGTCTTTGTATAACACATTAAAAACCACATAGTGTGAGAGCAGAGCACTCAATGTTGTTGGTGCAGACAAACACAGTAGACTTGTCGCATTGTTTAATGTGTTACTGCTCCATCTATCAAAGCTATATTACAAAAGTTAACTCCATTTATAGGAATGCCTCAGATATCCATTTATAGCACTCTAGGAAAATGAAGCCATTTCACTAAACACACATCTCGAAGTGTTGACACTGCTGTTTGACTGTAAAGACTTTAAACAGCGAGCAGCTACTGCTCTTATCTTGCCTGCACAGCCCACAGTGGGCTAGCTTATGATATAATTAAGCAGTTTTTCAGTTGAAATGGCAATCCTCATTATCTGTAACTGGTGATTTTTATTGGAGTGTGCCATCCCTTCGAATATCCATGCATAACTGATTTTCTTTTCAAAATAAAAGCCGAGGATGCAGTGATGGTGCGTTTACAACTGAAATATGGGCCGGATTGCTGGTCCATTATAACTGCAGTTCCTATATTCATCAGTTTAGTTTGCTTATTTAGTGCCAACTAATGTCTTAACGCACGTTACAAAAGTAACTGATCTGATTTCTGTACATAAATATACAATCAATCATACCAATAATACATTAGTATTCTGTGTTTAGTCCCATCTAAATGGATATATAGATGGAGAAATATATATATGGAGAAAAAGGTCATGTAATCACTTACAAAATTACTAAAAAAGCCATAAAACGAATGTGAGAATGTAAGCTTTATTCCTGATATTTCTCCTGATCATGGGGGTGAAGAATTTCCTTTCAAACTGAGAAAATGCGTCTTTAAGAAAATTCTCAAACTGTTGTTTTTGGGGAGTTTAAATTTGCCTAAAAAATACAATTGTTTTGTGCCAAAACTGTATACACAAAGAACTTGTCCCAACAATGGCATATGTGTAGCAAATTTAAGTCTTTGAGTTCAAAATTTATCCTGAAACGAAATTGTGACTCACAAAGCACTCTGGGATGTAAAATCAATTAAATCAGAGATGTGGCAATAAACTGCTTGCGACGAAAATTGGATGATCTAAAGCTTGACCAACACTGACCAGTGGCCAATTGGAAACTCAAAGATACAACGTTTTTCCAGTAAGTGAATGCAGCATTTTCCAGCGCTAAAACAACAATCCTCAGGGTTGAGGTTCAGAGAAGAAGGCTCAATGTTTCACTATCAGGAAGACATATAAAGAAAGGCTAAGGAAACACAGTAATACAAGAAGCAATATTAAACGAAACTGTACTTTTTATGGAGGGAGCTACTTTTAAAGAGAGAGTAAGCCTTCAGTAGATAACAGGAAGGCTAAATACTATAGCAAAGTGGGACTTTTTTATTTTCAGCTTTCAACCTCTCTCGTGGAGAATGATTGATTGGGAAATAATAGCAACTTCATTGAAATCTCAAAGTTAAAGGATCTACCCTTTTTTTTAGGAATACACACAGACACTGCTGTTTATACAGTCATTAGCAAAGTTAATCTTGTTTATCTTGTTATTCTCTAATATAAGATGCCTAAAACAACATAAAATGTGATCTCTTTATTAATTTTGCCTATTTGAAAATATTAGTAAAACACTGTTTGGTATGATATTTGGTTCCTTATTAAAAGCAAGACAGAGAAGTAGACCAAAGTTTTTAAGACAATTCAGAATTGGCGAAGCAATGATGGCAGGTCGAAGCTTCGCAAAACTATCTTCAATCACCCAGAAAACTCTGATTGGTACAAATATCTAAATTCAAACACAATAAAACACTTTAAATTAGCTAATCTTGGTATTTAGCAGATGAAAAGTATTTGGCAATGCCAATTTAAGTTAGGTAATGTGACCAATTGCAGCCAACTGGTCTATATACATGGAAGAACCCCAACATACTTTTCTTCTTTTATGTTCTTAAAAGTTCATATAGATGGTGTTATTGTCCCTAAATCTAACATGAGGGTCAACTCAGGATTAAAAAAAGATTCCCCCATAATCGACACATATATGTGAATCATGTAATCAGGTTATCAGGAGAGCATGCGGGATTGCCGCCCTCTGTAAAATTAGACATCCAGAGATGACAGGGAAGTACAAAACTGAGAGATCTTACAGAGGAAAACACTGAGGATGTAAAGAAGCAGATTGCCTACTAGAACCTGAGATTATTTTTTTCACAATTAATACTGAGATCAGTGAATCTCTCAGAACAAGTAACGCAACTTCTGCGTTCAGGTCAACACCGAAACAGGATTTTATTCAACAGTTTCCTCCAGACAAAATAAATATTGATGGTTAATGCACAACTGAATTTTAGTTTTTAAATTTTAATAGTTCAACTAATTAGGATGACTACTAGTTTCTCTAAAAGAATAAAATTGAAATCCTTTTAATGAGACTCTTTGCCATCTACGTGCACTATCTTTCCCCCTTAAATCTCATTTCTTGCATTTCAAACCGACCATAAAAAAGAGAAAATGACACAACGCAGCAAAGATCAAAGTGAGCACGTAGAGTGGCTGTATTTATTATGCAAAAAATGTTTTCTGTTAAGTGTTCAATGTTTTACAAGCATCTCTGCCTAATAATGTGAGCAATCTCTCCCACACTTAGAAGTCTTAAGGGTTTCAGAGAAAAATGGCACTCACTCCTCCTACCTTTACTCTCATCTTCGGCTGTTCAAAATTCATATATACCTGAGCACTGCTAGAGAGGCCGCTGTACTCTCTGACATCATCAGTAATTACTTTGTTCACATGCAAATGAAGGAGTACATTCTGTATGCGTTGGCCCCTCATGTGCAAGCAGGGGCTGGGGAAAGAAAAAAAAATCTCTGCAAAGAAACAACAAAATCTACATCTGAATTTGAAAAAGGAGGAAGAACATGCAATGCTAATTTGTCGGCAAGACGTAATTTCGTAATCTTTTTCAAAGGGGATTTTTTTTTTTTGTTTTGTCAATAAAAGTGAAACAAATATATGTTTAAAATAAAAGAGTTGATCATCTGCATGAAATAATGTCATGAATCAAACGGAAAAGTCCAAAATGTGGATGAGATAGATGCTCAGATACAAACCTGGGTTCTTAAACTGATCCGGGCTGTGTAGGTGCTGTAGGGGGGAGTTGCAGGCGGAGGTGGCATGCTCACTGTGCAGCATCTGAGCCGCCTGGGGCCCCAGGGAGCCATAGTCAGCAAAGGAGCAGGGCCCCCCCCTCTGGTCACTGGGCGCAGAGTAAAACCCATAATCGGGGAGGCCTGGGAGATACAGTATAGGGTTGGGGAGGGGGGAGGGGGAGGGGACTCCATCATTGTGGAAATCAACTTTTTCATTGTCAAAGTCAGTGTCCAAATTGCTAAGCATAATGCGCTGGAGTCTTATACCATCTTTTGATTACATCGGTTTTAATTGGCCCTCCCCGCCCTCCCTCCCCAGCAGCTCCTGCCATGTGGCCAAACCCCTCTTCCCTTTTCTGCCCCCACCCATCCCACCCGGCATATGGCTCTTATTTGAGATATGCAGCTGTGGTGTGAAATCTAGCTCTATAATTCGGGCTGCATATATTATCAAGCTGATTGGGTGTCATTATAATAGCAACTCCTGTGTTTTCTGACTTTATTTAGCTTGACCGAACCCAAACTTAAATAAAAAAAACAAAAACAGATATTAACAAGAAAAGACAGACATCCTTTTTTTTATGACAGCGTGACTTTGAATCTTACAAAACCTTTCCCGTTTTAGTACATTTAGGATTACCAAGATTGTCTCTATTTCCCAACTCCCAGAATAAAGAGAGAGAAACTTTCTTAAATTTTGAAGTTTACGCATATTTTCTTGGTATTGGGTAGAATTACGTTTTAAGCTGTGTGACTTGCAAAAACCATTTTGGGTGTCTTGTCCATGGGCTTATCACAATAGTTAGCTGGAATTTCATCCTATTCCTCCAGACAGAACTGGTAAAACTGAGTCGGGTTTGCACTATGCCTTGCTCACACATGTAATTTCAGCTCTGTTAACAATTGTTCTGTATTTGCCCCTCCAAAAATGTATTTTGTTGACCTGAAGTTACTTTGCAATAAGGGTGTTTTCACATATAGTTTTTTTCAGTTGATGAGTTAAATAATGTGTAACTTTTTTTTTTCTATATAGAGAAAATATGTCCTTATGGGAGTGGCCAGTCTGTTTATTGGTCAGATGTGTCCCAGGCGGGAAAACCAAAGGTAAACACAGGAAGCAGATGCTGTGTGCTGAGATACCAGAAAACATAGAGTAGTTAATCATATAATATTATAATTTGTTTGTTTCTCAGTTTTATTTCACTATACTGAATTATTTTGGGATGTCTTGAAAGATGCACATGGTTTTATGCTTTACAAAAAGTTACACCACCATTGTTTATGTTTGTTCACTCTACTTCAACCCACAATACAGCACATATCTGGCTACAACAGGGTGTTTGGACCAAACTTGCACTGTACACCAGGTAGCTCTGTCTGATCACGTTCAAACCAGAAACGAACCGCTCTGCAGTTCATTTGTAACTGTACTGAGACCACCTTCTCCAAACAGTCTCGGTACATTTGTTTTGTCCACACAAGTTTGATTGAAGTGTAGCCATCAACGCAAACAAACCGCTGCGGGGGTGAAATGAACCAGAGTTAATTTTAGATGGGCTGAACACTGCAGATGAGACAAAACACCCTAATCTGGCCATATTCTTAGGGTCACAGTCCATCTACAAGACCTATTTTGAGTCAAGCTTTAACTACCTCACTGTTGTCTGCAGAGGCTGCTTCTCTATCTTCAACCATGACAAGCTTTGTTTTGATTTTCCCCACATTGCACAAGGAAGAATTATATTTGAGGTGCTGCCTTCAAATTATGGCTAGTACTTTAACACTTTAATTTAATTTAATTTAATTAACTACAGAAAACAATTCTGAGTTAAAAAGTAACATTAAATGACACCAGGGAATGTAAACCTCTGTGCTATCTAGTGTTTATATGAGTAAATATCCGATTTCCCAGTGCGAGTGAGCACAGTCCATAATGATATGTGATCTGAATAGAGCTCCAAGTCCCTGGTGTGTCTTGTTGGTTGCGCTAAGCAAGCAAAGAGACCCGAGGGCATCAGACCAGGGGCTTGCACACCAAAAACGGCACTTCAATTCTTACCTGAGTGCCTCACAGGCTCCACGAAGCTGCACCCACCTCTGCCGTTGTTGCGTGGAGTTCAGTACAAATGCACGGATTTTAGAGCGCAGTGAATCTGGAGCAGAATTTGGTGCGCAAGCCCCATGATGGTTGATGACCAGGTTATATCATTAAACAGCGCTAGATAACAGGAGTAAAAGTATGTTGAACACTGATTTTAAGAATAAAGTTCACAGGTGATCATTAAAAGAGACCTAACATTTAGAATCTGTAGCTAGACAATATTTCTGACGGAATGAGACAATCCTTGTGAAGTGTGAGGGAAGAAACAACAGAAAGTTGCTATTTTTCCCTTTATTGTATGAGTATTCCCCCCCCCCCCAAAAAAATTGCATCGACTTAGAAGAGAACGAAGTGTAAAGATACTGGTTTTCTTGCCATAGGATATCTAATTGGATCAGTATGGTTGGACAAAACACTGCATGAAATCAAATCCACAGCATTCCTGTTTCCACAAAATCCAGGTAGAAATTGCTGTGCATCATCATTATGCACATTTCAGTCTATTCATTCAGTCATTGCTGCTTTAAATATGCCCACAGGTACCATTTACACCCAATGTTGTGAAATAGCCAGAAGCTTACAAGGCCGTGATATTAGGTGTGGCCTTTTCAAACATTTGAAACGCATAATAATCTAATTGAACGTATATTTGTGAATTTGAAGAAAGAAAAAAAAATCTCTCTCTCATTATCCCAGAAATTTGCAAACAAAAAACATTTGTAATTAGAACTGACCCAAAACAGGAAAAACTTTAATTTGATGAAATGTCAGAGAGAAAAAAAAAGTCTGTTTATAATAAATGCACAAGTGTGATATTTTAGGCAGGATCTATCCAAATGGACTGATAGAGAAGGGGGATGAAACTGGCAAATCATTAAAAAACACGTCAATGCATTTCTCATTTCAAACGGTCAATTCTCAGTGACGTACCTGAAGTAAGGAAAACACATTGCACTAATCAATAATCAATCCACAGCCTGCTTTCAGACCAGTAAAATCTGATAAGGTTTTTATGTGAATGAGACCCAGAGACATTAAAGTTTATTGATGATAAGCTTTTTGAAGTGTTTTAAGTACTCTAAGCAAGCCTCAAATTGGCCTCTTCAAGCTATTCTTTCTTTCACACAGATGGTGGATTATCAACAGTTTATAAAATGCCTTTCTGCAATAAATCCTGCTGACATTTATTGCTTGTTCTTTTAATCTGAGACAAGCTGCTCATATAAAGAGTGCAATTAAAAACAACTCTGATCCTGCTCACACCTCTTTGATAACGGAGTTAATCTACTCAGGAGGAGCTGAGATTGGTGACACAGGCTAGTCTATGCTGGGTTTCCCCTGCTGTTTGTGTATGTGCATCTGTGTGTTTTTTATTTAGGTCCTGGAGCGAATAGCCATTCAAAACCACTTCACCTCTCCCCATTCAGAGTGAGACAGTCCACTTCTGCCAAATGGAATGTAAGCACCAGCCATGCTTCTCCCCGCCAATGCTTTTTAGCACTCTGATCTCACCACTTGTGGGCTGTCTGCCCACTCATCAAATTATAGGCTCCAAATAGGGCAGGCTTCCCACGTACGTCACATAATGCCTGACACATTGAACAAAGCTCAAGAAGCAATCATTCCATTTACTTCACTTAGACAAATGTCACTGAAAATTGATTGGCCTTGCTAATGAGTAAAGCTGGATCAATAGAATAATTACAATGGGGGAGAAACATTCGACAATAGCACAAACCATGTTTATTGGGGATTCATAAGGAGGACGCTCCATTTATAGCACCAGTATATACCCAAGCAGGCACTACTTTACCTCAGACATATATGAGCACTACAGATCAACACACATCTGCTTTAATTCTTTTATTTATTCTTTATAAAGACATACTTTTTTGTTCTTAAATAATATACGTAGTATTCTATGCTGTTTTGGATGTTGTACATCTCCTAATCCTATTATTGAAAAGATGTGTACATGCGGGAGCTGCTAACTGAGTTTCTCAAGGCCCAATTAATGCATGAAGTAATGCATTAACTAATCCTAATCCAGATGAGTTATCAAGAATCTGTTTTAGCTCCAATTGGATTTTCTATTTCTATAAAGGAGTTGGGACTGGGAGTAGCTGCAGCTGAAATAGATTTTTATACTGATGACATCTTCATTTTTTATAGTGGCACTCTCTTTAAGTCAAGCTGCAGACCTTTTTCAGGAAGCTTTCGGTCAATAGAGCAGTCTCTGCTGAAACTAAAATGAGTTATAAAATACATGTATTTCATTCACTTGGCGTCTAGTCAAGAATGGCGATTCTTCCACTAGATGGTATCAGCTTAGAAAGTCACTACAAATATTTATAAATTCAGCTTGATGAAAATTATCCTTTGATGCTCACGTTGGACCTTTGTTAAAAAGGTTTAGACCTCAAAGGACCAGAAAAGGACTTGAACAATCTTTATTTCCATCTCTATTAAAAAAATTTAAATGTTCCTTGAGTGAAAATAGAATATGGCAAAAGTGCCCTTTTCTATTTGGATTTCTTTCCATTTTCATATTTGACCTAAACTTTAAAACAATAGGCTTTGTACACTTAAAACTGCTCTGACAGAAACACCTAATTATATTATTTAGCCATTCACTGGTTAAAAAATTGAGTTGGGATCACTTGGTAATGTTTCCTATATTTAATGTGTATTTCTACATTCGCTTTGTTTGTGTGTTTTTCTTCTTTTATCACTTTTCTAATGACACTTTTACCTAAAAATGTTTTCATTTATTGTTCTTGGGGCGACAGTGTCGCAGGAGTTGGGGAGTTCATTCTGCAATTGCCGGGTTGCCGGTTCGATCCCCTGCTCTGACTGTCTCAGTTGTTGTGTCCTCGGGCACTTTCACCTGAGTTGCCTGCTGGCAGGGTTCAGAGCGCCCGGTGGTGCTGATGTGTGGCTGCCTGACCCCTGTCAATCTGCTAAGGCTACTAACATCGCTCACCACTGTCAGGGTGTGAATGACTGTAGTGTAAAGCGCTTTGGGGTCATCAGATTAGTTAAAGTGCTGAACAAGCCATTTACCATTCTGTATGCCATAAGGATAAGGACTCCCTGGAAAATATAATTCAAAACAACCTTCCAGGCTAAATAAAAGCTTTATTATCACAGATATCGAATGCGAAACAAGTGGAAAATTTGGAAGTTAAAAGACCATCTTAACTTTTATTCCAGTTATACAAGCATCGGTTATGAATTTTTTCCAACGTATTCCACCCAGATTACCCACAAGTCATTAGCTAAAAGGTTGTCAGGCTACATCATAATGACTGAAGGTATTTATGGTGATTTTTCACAACCACGATTGCTCCGATTTTCTGTCTAAACCTGTAGGACTGGATTTCTCATAAGATCATCAAATATGTTTCTTATGGAACTTTACAAATGCAAAATTAAGAAAAAAACAAACAGAATAAGCTACTGTTGGCTTTGTGTGCGCTCAGGAAGTTTATGGTCATTGGGTGCAAGTCAGACTTCCTATTTCAAGTTGGATCTCAGCTCGGAGACAAAACATTGCACTGCACTTAAAAAGAGCACATATACTCTGAGAAACCATTACAAAAAGTCTCGTTAAGATTTAGCAGCATTATATAACTTATATAGACACCCTACCAATTCCTTTAATTGACTTCATTGCTATGAGTCAATTGGCCAAACAACACATGAGCTCAATACGAATGTAAATAAAATAGGCTTTCCCCTTTGAGAACGTCTTTGTTCTACAGTGAAAGACGTCCATCCTAATCCCTGACATATATTCACCAAATGTTCCATCTCCATGAACAACAACCTAAAATAATATTTACAAGGCAAATAAAACAGTCAGGAACAATAACCTGACAGGGACACAAACTTTATACTCTCAGTTTGTATGGTAACAATTTATTTTATTGCAATAATGAGATCAGAAATATCATAACTGATTGCAAAGAATTTTATTAGCTTCAAAAAAGGTTCACTGCATGAAAGAAACTTCCTATTAATCCCTCTGGCACAATCTTAGCTACCTTGATTTCAGTATGGTGATATAAGCATAGGTGAAGTGTTATTGGCTGACAGATTGTTAAAAAAAGATAAACATATGTGCCCAAAAGCAATGTCTTCATGTGTTAGCAATGGTAACTTCCAAAATAAGTGTGAAACCAATCACTGTTTTGCATCAAAGAGGCTTCCAAGGGAAGTAAAAACAGCTGCTTAAAATATTCCTCATGACAGAACCAGCTCCCTGATGAAGTGACATATAATAAAGTGACAGGTTCAATTGCTATCAAAAGGGCATTAGGGCAATTACAATGGCTCAAATCCTCGTACTATATCCACCTTCAAGATTGTGCTACCAAACATTGTTGTTCCCAGTACAGAGCTTGCTCAGCATCAGCGGCTGGTGAGGGAGACGAAGTGAGGAGAGGACTTTTTGGACAGCAGCCCTGTGACAAAAAGGAAAGTTGAGAAACCCTTTCTTTTCCAGAAAGACTGAAATGCTGTAGGAAGTCTAAGGATGGCCAGCAGAAGACTGGAGAAAAATAGTTTCCTCTGATGAATTCTTTATCCAATTGTTTGGGACATATGAAAAATCCTTTGACTGGGGGAAAAAAGTGAGACCATATGTCCTGTGCCATGCCGACAGTGAAGCAACCTGGTATAATCCATGTGTGAGGTTACTTCTCATCTGAGGTCCTGGGCTTCCTGCCAATTCTGCCCAGGAACACTAACTTGAATAAAGAGAGGGATCAAAACATCCTTTCAGAGCAACTTTTCTCAATAATCCGGACACCGTTTGTCCTTTTTATGAAATATCATAATATTGAAAGTTTAGATCAGCAAGCAAGGGACTTCTTACCAAGAACTGAAAGGGTGGGCATATAAATGGAAGCTGCAAATTGTTATTAACTCCAAGGCCTAATATCACATAAATGAATAAATATCAGACAGGATCTGGGCCAGATCTACTTTTAAAAGCAGTTAAATCATTTTGCTCACTGCTCTTGTGTACATTAAAATAAAACTAACAAAACTATAACCATGAGCTCAACATAAACGAGGGAGATTATCAACTTCCTGAGGTTGTCTTCCTTTTAACACACCCCTCAGAATCAGCAACCGTGCAATAGGGAATACAGAGGTGCGCTATAGAGTGTGTTGATGCTATAGAGTGTGTTGAAGAACTGCAGTTCAGCGTGGAGCTCAAGTAGCAAAATGGCAGACAAGAAGGTCCTGCAGAGTATAGAGAGGGGAGCCAAGTCCCTACCCTCTGTACAGGACCTGTTTCACTGATGCTGCAGGAACAGAGCTCTGAATACCGTCAGAAATATTCAATACCAGACAATCAAAGCGGTTAACTGCGGTTCAGATTATGTGCTTAATATTTTCACATGTTTTTTTTCTGTTCTGTATTTTTATGTATTTGTGTTGCTGGTTCATGATTTATCACGTAAATCTGCTGAAGATCAAGATGAAATGCTGTCTCGTTTTTGTTGTTTGCTGCTTTGCGAACAGTTAAGCCACAATCAATGCACTTGATCACAGGAAACATAAAAGAAAGAAAAAAATATGTGAAGTCATAACAATTTTGTGTCTCAGCCAAAACCTTTGGTCTTCATATCACTACTTCATTAAAAATAAGAGTCCCACTATTTTAGTAAGGCGTCTTCTGAAAGCATTAAGAGAAACTGGTTTGTGGGATGGATTACAGAACATAACAAGTAACCTTAACTTGTTACTTAAATCTATAGTATCCTAAATTCAAATCTACAACAGGGAGTTTCGTTTAAAGATTCAGTTTTATCCACGATGCTACTTTTAAATTCTAGTTCAGAAAAACTACCCTTGAATGAGAAAAAATCTGTTCCAAAACAGTGTGAACAGCCAGCCGACACATTTTACCTTTTCGTCTGACAAATACCATATATCAGGCGGGTGTTTGTAGGTGGTGACACAAACTAAAGAAACCAATACACTGTGACACAGAACGCTGCACAATGAATGCTTTTCTTCCATATGTCACATCAGGAAATGTTTTCTGACTTTAGATGACATTTGAACAAATAATAAAAAGTGAGGAACTGCCAGCATGCCGGCTGCTGTATTGTCTGCACGTGTGGGAGGCTAAGGTAAGAAGCTGGCTCTTTGCCGTGTTCAGAGGGAGCTGGGTAAGAGTAGAACTCTGACACAAACAGGCACACACATTTTTCAGAGCCATATATTTTCATCAGTGGTTATCTGATCCGTTATGCAGCGCGACACCGGGCAAAGTGTGCCCACAGCTGCATTAGTATCACCGATCATATCGCCATGTGCCTCAGACCGTCCCACTATTAATATTCACACAATCTATCCGGAACAATGGGCCTTTCTTGGACTCTTTTTTCCCACTGGTCACTAATTGGATGTAATTACTCATCTACAAAACAAATGAGCGTGCTGAGGTTGCCTTGGAGACTGGATCAGGGGGCCCAGCAGTGCGAATCTTTTGCGGGGCTTCATTTATACTGATAATTATCTCCCTTGCACCCACCCCATTTCCCCCCTGCCCTCGGTGACCAAAGCTGGCTGTGAAGCAATGGAGGGGGGAGTGTCCTGCAGTCATCTGTTACTGACATCATCGGGGTGGCTCTCTGTAAGTGGATAAATGCCCTGCTCTTGTTCCCACTTTGCCAGGTGACTGCCTTTAAGGAGGAATCACAAACCTTGAAAGTACTTCTTCTCTTGTGCTCCCTACTTAGAAAATAAAATTTATCACACTTATGATAATACAGAGCCTCTTGAGACTTCAGGCTGGGGAAATATATGACATGCTCGTTGTACTTACTTTAGAAGCTGGAAAACTAAATGATAAATATGGATTTTTGAGCTTATGTTCACAAAGTTATTCCCTTTCATCAAAATTGAAGGCGTCTTTAATCTAATCAATGAAAGTACTCATTTTGAACAGATAGTGCCTTGTCAAAGTATTGCATCTAAAAAATTTTGTAAAATCTTGTCATGTTACAAATTCAAACTTCAATTTATTTTACATTTTTATTCATAGGGCAAGACAAAAGAATACACAATTACGAAGTAAAAGGTAAAATATAAAACAACAGGACATCCTGATCTAAACCATTTCATTGTAGCTCTGGCTGTGTGATTAATGCCATTTCCCTTCTTCAAAAGGGAAGTCTCCAGCCCAGTCTCAAGTGTTTTGCAGACTAACAGGTGTTCTTTTAGGATTGCCCTGCATTTAGCATCCTCCATCTTTCCTCCAAGTCTGACCCACTTTTCTGTTCCTGCTGGAAAACTGCATCCCCACAGCATGATGACGGCACCATAGACTTCATATACGTAGACGTCATATCGGATGGGTCTCTCCTGCTCTAGGCTTACATAGGAGCCAACAGGAGTAAACGCAGAGGATGCAACTTTGCCCGTATTTTCTGCAGCTTATGGTTTCCATAACCACAAGTAGATCACATGGTGCAGATCACCATATTGGGCTGAGAGTGGTTCTGAAGCTGAGTTTTTACTTGGTGAGAACAATGCAGAAACCCAACAGATGGACCATAAATTTATGTTTATTAATCTGTTATCGCCGTATTTCACAAAATAAGGCTGAATCACATTGCCAGATTAATTACCCTGGAGTTACAGAGTGCCAACACATGCAAGAAGCTGTGCAAAACAGTTGTTTACAAGGGTCTTAATGTTCAGCCCTAGTTGCAATCAGGGTAGTGTAAGAAATTTTAAAGAACACTTTTCCAGGCCTTTAAAAAAACTGTGTATATGTGCATGCACTGCACGCAAAAATATGAAGAGATTATTGTTGGTTTGTAGAGAAGGCTCAGGATTGTACATCCTGAGCCTGTGATGTGTGTGATGCCTGTGAGAGAGAGGGACATAAATTTAAATGAACAATCTAACTTGTTTCTTTATTAAAATATAAAATGTATTCATTTAGACATATATTAATACCACATATCTATTTGTTAAAGAGCATAAAACAAAGTAGTTCAGTATGAAACGTATTTATTTACATATTTAATAATATGCCGTACCACATGTCTGTCTTTGTTAAATTGCACAAAACAAAGTATTTCAGTATGAAATCACATATTTATACATTAATATGCCATATGTCTGTCTGTTAAAGTGCATAAATGTATAAAATACGTTATGTATTATTATGTGACAGCATCCTGTATTATAACCACATCTCTGCCGTTTGTAGCAAACCAATCTGTGTAAGAATCAGGTAGAAATTCAGGGAATTATGATTTATTTAAGTTGGGCAAACAGCTTCTTCAGTACAAATAAATTCATTTGGGGCGCGGGAGAGACCCACCCAAGATGGCGTCTGCACTAAGACGTTAACTACAGTAGGCAGCACATGTCCATGGGGTGTCTACCTATATAATATCTATGGCTGGCACCCAGTTTTCCATCAAGGTTATAGTGTGTTCAGGACAATAACCAGTCCTAGTTGTCCTCCACCTAGCTCTTCTCATGTTGAGCAAAAGGTTCAAATTTATTCTCCTCTGATCAGACCACTTTTTTCACATTTTTTCTCTGTCCCATATATGGCATGAGACAAACTGGAAATTGGCTTTCTTTTACCAAAAGCTCTCTTCTTGCTCCTTTGCCATGATTACCAGATTTGTTAAAGCACGACTAACAGGTGTTCTATCAACAGATTCTCCCGCCCAGAGTGTGGATCTCTGCTGCTCCTCCAGAGTCACCATTAACCTCTTGGCTACATCTCTTATTAATTATGTTCTTGCAAAGCCTGTCTATTTAATATTTTCCAAAAATCCTCAGAGGCCTTCATTGAAAAGCTGGATTTATACAGAGATAAAATTTCAACCAGGTTTACTCTGTTTACTAATTGGTTGACTCTCTGGAGTTTGTTTGGGAGTATCGGAGTGAAGGGGGGTACCAAAGATTAGAGGGTATAAGAGCAAAGGGATGCCACTACATATTAGGGGGTATCGGACCAAAGGGCGCTTTTACAGATTATGGATTTTTATCAAAAAAATAATAATTCCATACCCTTCTCCTTCCATCTTTCCACAATTATGAATTACTTTATTTTAACATATAATCTCAATAATATACATTGAACTGTGCAATGTGAAGATGTTTAAAGGGTGGAATACTTTTGCAAAGCTCTCTATACCTAAATACTAGAGTTATTTGCTCAGTCAACAAATCCTGGAACCTGGGGAATGTAGCAATAGATCACCAAAAGTTATTTTCATGTCATCAAGAAGAGATCGCTCATGCAGTCACTTCTCCGTGTCCCTCGGGGCGGCAGTGAGATTCCTCGACGGGCCTTCAACCACATCGTTCCACAGAAGATGTCAATAAAGCTGACATGCGCCTCTTTAAATTAGCTTTGAATTTTAGAGCTACCATAATTAGCTCTTCCATTTTCACCAATGTCATTTAAAAATAGCGTGAAAGAAACTAACAGCTCTTTTGCTGTCTGGCCTTGCTTTCACTTTCCATTTGAAATAATCTTTTCTGTATGAATGGCTGAGTAATTAACAGCACTAGACACCCTTTTCAGAGAGCACAGACATTTCATAAATAATACATATTTAATGTCTTTTCATTTTGTGTTCAGAGAGGCTTAGCTAATGAATTTTAACAGATGATTTCTTCTTGGATTAACTCACCCATACTCAGGCCTCTGTTTTCTTTACTTAAAATTTTATGCTTGCTTTTCCCTTTTCTTGCCCCCTTTTTTTTTTCAAGTGCAGAATAAAGTAAAAAGGACCTGCCGATTCATATTTACCTTGAGCCACGGTTGGGAAAAGACTGTGAAGAGTTGCAGGAGGGGAAGAGAAAATGCGAACACCGAACGACGGGTAAAACAATTCAGCAGCGAAGTGAATCAGCTCACATTCATTTCCTGCAGAGGAAAGCCCATGCAGACCACACTAAACGATTCTGAATGCAGATTTCAACCTGCGAGGGATCTGGTTTAGTTGGGACTGAGAAAGGGCACTCAGTTATCGACAGTCAGCACAGATTATTCCATCGCGAGCAGGTTCAGAGTTGACAGCGCTGGCCTTTTGGCAGAGCGCTTTTTTCCCCCCCCCAAGCATGTCCGGTCAGGCTTAAGTGCTCTGAAGAAATCTGTGAGTCATGAGCGGTGAAATTTGACAGTGAAAATGGCTACGTGTAATGATCATCTACCTGACAGAAGGTGGAAATTAAACAGGCGGTGATACCAATCCATGTTACTGTTTGTTAGCAGACAGCTTTATGTTAGAAAATGACATTTGAAGGATTTCTCGATTGCCATTTATAATTATAAGTAAACACACGTCTCTGTTTAGGGCACACACAGTTCGAGTCAGGAGTTTGCTTACATTTATCATGGGCCTGAATGTTTGTGGGATTTAATAATTTATTTGAAACCTTTTTCTTCCACGATGGACAGATTACACAACAAATAACTTTATGTGTTTATATGTTCAAGACTCGGGTGCAAAACTTTGAAGTCTTTGGCCCTTTGACTAATTCCTAACGGCTTAAGATTATACATATCTACTCTACTACATGAACATACCCACAATAATATTTGGTAAAATGTCCCTTAGCAGGTTGCAGAGAAAGCGCACGTTTTTCTCAGTCCATCAACAAGTTCAACAATCTTCTGGTGTACCTCTGGGGGTATGTTTGACCAATCTGCTTATCAGAAATGGCTTTTTCATGGGTTACTTTAAAATGCTTGGTTTCCTTGGGCCGACCCAGCTTTTGCCAAAATTGACTGCATGCATATTTGCCATGAATTTTCAACAGAGGTGAGCTTGGGTCATTCCAGATTCTTCATGTCAGCCTGCTTTATCCATTCTATTAATGTGTGTTTGGGATTCTTGTCCTGTTAAACCCCTCGATTGAAGCTCCAGCCACCTAGATGCAGAGTGGAGGTGAAATTGAAACACGGCCCACTTTCAACAGAAACAACTGTTTTTGTTTGTTTTTAAACACAAACAATTTCCTTTTCTTTGAGGGTGACACACTCCAGAACTAGTTTTATAATCTGTAAACCAGGCTAGCATTACGGTTATGGAATGGACCAAACTCAACCGTATAAAAAAATTAGGGACAGTACCTAAAAATCTGGTTGGCACCAGCAAACCAACACATTTTATTAACACTTATTAGTTGTTTATTTATTTCTAGTCATATCGTCATTGCAACATTTACCAACATTTTGCAGGGTTTCCTAATATGGTGCAGCAACCAAAGAACGTTTAACAATCTTTTGAGCATAGCTGTGTTAGCATCATGATGAGGGTCTATTTTGCTGCCAGTGAAATTCTTCAATCCACTAGATCAGAAGTAAGACATTTTAACCTTGGGAATCTGCTGGGTTTTTCCACAGAACAGTGTACGAAGAAACACATTAAAACTGGTTTTGAAACATTCCAATACCAATTTTGCTGCATGTGTAGTCAACAAGCACATGCTTCCTGTGCAGCTTACTATGGCTCAAACACTACTGGGACTGTATGTGTATCAACCTGCAATGTGTATTTTTGAGTTTGTGTTGATCAGTGAGAATCAGTAATAAATTCAAACTTGTACACCAAGTGCTTGAAAGCAAAAATAGCTGTTTTAGATATTATCAATTGACCGCAAAAATAGAGTTGCGCAAATTAAATTCAAATGACACCAATCTGGAATGAATACTCATTTGGCCACCATAAGTATCCACCCTGTTCTGTATACAGAGAATATGGTGTGAGTGTTCCACCAAATGCTGGATGAGACATAAAGCGCTCATTATTAGGATCTTATCCAAAATATTTTTCCACCATATAATGATCAGAGTTTTCCTTCTTCCTAATGTGCCTAATGTCACCAGTTCATATCATACCCAAATTACCTCTACTTTCAGGTGCATAATAAATTTAGCATCAGTCTGACAGCAAAAACAGAAATTATATTTTTTACATGACTGGACATAAATTCAGATATTGGGGCTTTTTAAGGGATGAATGTATGCTACCGTGTTTTTAAAAGAACGCAAAAGTTGCGACTGTCTGAATTACTGCCAGTTTGAATTAAATACAGACTAAAAATAACGCACAATTTTTGAGAGAGATCTACTTTTATTCCGTGCACCTATCATTAGGGATGACTACTTCCACTAAGCCCTCACTAAGTTTTCTTTGGAGAGTGTGTTTTGTGTGCAGCCCCTAGAGGGCAAAGCGCTGATGTCCCTGAAGGCCTGTGCCTGTAACCTCCGAGCATCTGCTCCCCACAGCTGTGAGAGCCACCACTTCATGGTGGAGGTGCAAAGGGACATTTTGCCCTCCCTGATGTGTCAAATATTTCCCTAGGCCGGAGACAAAAACGTGAGCAGGCAGGACGGGCTTGGCACGCCTGCTCATGATTCTTCACACCAAAAACAAGAAGCTCAGCTCTACAGATTAGCATCTGGGACAAATGGACCCGAGCTCACTAAGAGGCAGACTGATTAAGTTCTCTGCACACAGACACTCCTCCTCTCCTCTTGGGCACAGCCGTACATCACAGAACTTGTTGGGATGGAATTGATATTAATCTTAATTTAAAAATGCCTGTCACATAAGTTTTCTTCTTTCCGTCAGTGGAGGGAAAAAAAATGTGTGCAAGATGAGTAGAGGGATGAACAAAGATGTGCACCAGCTATCTGAGTGGAAGAACGGGTTCCTAATGGTGTAAAGATTCTCTCACATTCAAACTCCTAACCGTGTAATTCCTCACAGCCAACTCTGAGTCAAAACAAGTAAATCAGCAAAACGCAGCAGACTTTGTTTAGAGTACACTACAGGTAGACCCAGGACCTATGAAGACAACTGAGACAATGCTGAAGTTTTCTGAACTGTCAGTTCTCATCTGCATCCTGCTCTTTATGTGAAAGAGCACAAAAGATAGCAGACTGACTTTATAAAGAAAAAGCTTCACAATCTGATCTTTTGATTAGTAACTAAATGAATGTCCTTATCAGTCTGTTGCATGAGCTGGTACTGTTGCGTAGTGGTTTAGATTTTTTTTTGTACCATACATTTCAGTCAACACATAGCAGCTGTTCACAGTTATTTAACACTTGCGTATTCATGGAGAAAATAGCCTTCCTATAAGTAAGAGGCAGAACTAGATGAATTCAACACGGAGCAAAGATGTCGCTTCTTCTGTAAGCACCATTTATGCTGGCTATTTCCTGTTTTTATCAGGCCTTAAGATGCAGAATTTTATCCCAGTCACCGTAGCCATTCCGACCTCCAGTGGCACCTCGCTGTGGCTCAAACCAGATTCAAAATAAGCAACAGCAGCTTATAAAGCCGAGCACGGGGTTGGCTCCTCTCTAGCTCCAGGCGATGCTAAACTCTGCGCTGTAGCCAGATCTGTGTGATCTCCCTCCTGCCTAAAGCTATAGTCTCTGAAACATGCCTACAAAAAGTGCTTCGGGACTGGTCCTTGTAGTGCAACATGCTCCATGGTGGAGATCAGGGTAGCAAAACGCCTCTTTAAACCAAGACTAAGGTCTTACTTTACGCAACAGTCACACAAACGCCTCTGATTTGGCTTTCATAAAACAAAACATGTCCCAGATTTAGTGTCATAGTTTTTGATATCCTGATCTATAACAGATCATGCACCTATTTCAGTGTTTTAAAAAAAAAAATAATTCCCCTGTATGCTGTTTACGTTTTGTCACATTATAGCCTCAAACTTCAATGTATTTGATTGGTATTTTAAATGAAAGATCCCCAGTAAGAATTATAGAATTTTAAGATGAAAGGAAAATAATGTGGATTAAAAAAAAAAAATTCTGAAAAGTGTTACATGTATTTTTGTTCAGCCCCCCTGAGTCAACACTCATTGGAAACTCACAGCTGCAGGTCTTTTGGGATATGGCTCTATGAGCGTTACACATCTACAGACTTAGGTTTTGGTCCGCCCATCTTTATAAAATAACCCAGGCTAAAATTTAAATGGATAGTGTCAGAGAAGTAGAATTTTCTAGTTTTGTCATTGCTTCTAGATTGTGTTCAAGTCTGGACTTCGACTGGTCCATTCTAAAACATACATATGTGTATAAACCATTCCATTTTAGCTTCACCTGAATGTTTAGAGTTGGCTTTCTGTCCCTGTTATTTGCATCCTCAAAGCAGTGCAAATTAAGTGTGAAATTTATTTAGTGGATTAGGCCCAGCATTCTGTCTTGGACACAATGGCATCATTTGGGATTCAATATGTGACCCTTTTCCGGATTGTATGACATTTTATGAGGATGATATCGGAGTTATGCCTGACTTTTGTTTGCCATCTGTCCTGTGACCTTCTGGTTGTAACCATGTTTGGCATGTGTACAGATTAGAAACAAGGCATGCTGTGTGATTGTGATAGTAAGAGCAGGAACAGCTAGTGTTTCTATAAACGCTGTTTCTCATTGTTGCAAAGACACTAGACCTCTGTGGAATATGTACCATGCTGGAGCATAATAAAAGGCACAAAGGCAACAATTATGTTTTCCCTCTTTTGCTGACTTCACATTTGCTGATTTTCATCTGCAGCAGTCGGCTCAGAAAGGTGTTCTGTGTTAGTTTCATAGCTTCACTGAAATTTTAAATACTGGCCACAATTTTGGCTCTTCTGGTATGACCACCTTCTTCCACATGTTCGCTGTGTCCTCTACATAGTTTGTAGCAAACTGCAAATTGGGACTTTTGATTTGCATTTTTAAAATTAAACCTTTATTTATACAGTTAGTCTCGCTGAGACATGAGGTCACTTTTATGAGAGACCTGCATAGTTTCAACACTTGCTTTCTTCGTCCACTTTTCCACAAAGGCCATGTTTGTGGAGTACACAAACAATAGCAGCTCTGCCAACTAATTCTCAACCCTGAAAAGTACATTTTTGCATTTTATCCAAAGTTACACTGAACCTCTTTGTTAATTCTTTGGTTCATGCTCTACTTGCTCAGTTGACAAGTTTAGATGTTTGCAGATGGACCAAAACTCTAACAGAGCTCTGCGAGATGTTTGTCTGATGAGAAGTCTGAGATACGGCTTTTATAACATAACGCTGCTTTAAACTGTTTCTCCTTACGTTTTTGGTTGTGTTATCACCACTCCAAGCATCAATCCGGTATGTAAGGGCTAAGTTGCTAGAACTGGGACAAAAACTTTATTCCACCCAAACTGCAATGGACAACAGAGGCTGTGATCAACCTGCCTCTAAGAGTCAAACACAGGCGGACCTGCTGGAAGCAGAGAGGCAAGCAAGTGAGCTGGAGTGTGTGCTAAGCTAAAGGCTATCCCACACAGACCATCTCTGCCCAGTCTCTTCCTGGCCAATGTTAGATCACTTGCCAACAAAATGAACAAGATCCGACTAAGGATCACTTAACGTAAGATGGACAGGAGTGTAGCGATCTACACTGAGACTTGGCTGTACAACAACACACCCGACGCTGGGATGGAGCTAGCAGGCCATTTTTGTTTAGCGCATACAGAATACAGCTGCAGAGAACAGCAAAGGCGGAGGTTTGGCACTGTATATTCTTAACTCTTGGTGCACAGCTACACAAAAATTGAGACCTTCTGCTACCCCAATCTGGAATTGCTGGCAGCAAAGTGCAGACCGTTCAAATTGGTTAGAGAGCTAAGCACTGTTATTATCATGGCAGCCTACATACAGCCAAGAGCTAACACCAAATTAGCCCAGAGGGAACAGAAGTTCAGCATCTCTTGTCCTGCAGCTGCATCAAGTGACCTCCACCTTAAGGAAGATCAACATCAACAAGGCTGCAAGTCCAGACATGGTGTCATGTCAGACACTAAAATCATGTGCTGACCAACTCACTGGTTTTTTTTTCTGGACATCTTTAACCTCTCCCTGCAGCTCTCCATGGTCCCTCACTGCCTGAAATCCTCCATCATCGTAGCTGTGCCAGAATAACCCACCATTACCTGCCTCAATGTTTACCATCTTGTTGCTCCGACCCCTGTCATCATGAAGTGCTTGGAGAGGATCCTCTTAAAGTTCTTCAAGGATGCTATCCCCGTTGGCCTGAACACCATGCAGTTTTCCTACAGGGAGAATTGTTCTACACAGGATGCTGTCTCGTTGGCACTTCACATGGCTCTGACTCATCTGCAGCATCCCAAGGCCTATGTTAGGATGCTATTCATGGACTTCAGCTCAGCCTTCAACACTGTGCTTCTGGACATGCTGGCCCTGAAGCTCCACAACCTGGCATTATCTGCACCACTCTGCTCCTGGATCAGTGACTTCCTCACCAACAGGCCCCAGGTGGTAAGATAGGGAAACTCAAATCTACCCCACGAATCCTCAACACTTGCACGCCGCAAGGTTGTGTCCTCAGCCCTGCTCGCTTCACCATCTTTACACATGAATGCTCTGCTATCCAACCCACAAACATGGTTGTGAAGTTTGCGGACAACACAACTGTCATACATATCCAACAATGATTAGTCCTACTACTTTGAGCAAACGTGGGGAGGTGATAGAGGATGTGGACAGCATAAAGTTCCTGGGCATTCACATTTCTTCTGACCTCTCCTTGACCGTGAACACCTCCCACCTGATGAAAAAGCCCCAACAATGGCTCTTCTTTATCAGGAAACTGAAATGAACTTAACTTTCCACTCAGCTGCTCAGAAACTTTCATAGAGCTACAATCTGAAGCATTTTGTGTCTCAGCGTGACAGTGTGGTATGGGAGCTGCATGGCACAGGAAAGGAAGGATTTAGCATGGGTGGTAAGGTAAGCACAGGGGATTGTGGGATGCCGTCTACAAGATCTAGACACAGTTTATGCTGCACAAGTCCAGAAAAGGGCCAGACGTATTGACACGGATCCCACTGTGTGTCCCACTTCCATCAGGTAAATGATTCAAGAACATTAAATCAAAACTAATAGACTTAAAAACAACTTCTTTCCTAAAGTCGTGAGGGCTATCTTCCTCTGCTGAGACTCAAATAAGGCTCCAGCCCTGTTCATAGTCTGTAACATGTTTACAAACACGCAGCTGGTTCCACAGGCTCTTGATCCGATTGAGAAGTATTACACTGTCTCACATGCTAATGTGTATTTACACATTTTAGTTTCTCAGGGAAAGGAGAAACTAAAATGTTTGGACAACTTTTTTTATATATTTAACTTAAAGATAAAAATGTTTGCTGATAATTATCGCACACTATAACTTCTATAGGAATGTCTGTCAAATATATTCATGCAATTAAATAATGAAATTTTTACATTATCTTGTAAACTGACCTTTCTGTTTGACTTGAGAATCTTCTCACCAAAATTTCTGTTATGGTAAAATAATGACAATAAAGATTCTTGATTCTGTAAAACTTTGTATTGGTCCATCACAATAAGACCAATATATCACGTTACAACATGTGAAATACACAAGTGGATGTTATTACTTTTGCAAAGGACTTTTTAAGTATGCAAAAGTATGCAAGATTAAATGGTGAAAGATGATACAAATTAGTCTAAGCCAGACATGTGAAATAGTTTTTATAGTTCAATAAATGTAACAAGACCTACATCTTTAGCGACTGTTCTTGTTTTACATCGCTTTAACAGGGTGGGTTTTCTGCGAGAAGCAGGACACTATGAGACATCCAAAATACACCTTGTCATCAGCAGTGGTGTGTCACAGAGAGAGGAAGTCAGCAGCTGTCATTTTTGTCTGTTGAACATTGGAAGTGGCCTCTCCCAGTGATGGAAAATGTCTCTCACATTCTGACTTGAATCTGTGTTTCACTGACAATGTGCAGACAAGCACCACTGTGCAAACACAGCTACACAAAAAGATTTGTTGTCATATTTTTGAATGCACCCAATAACGCGATCCTTATGCGCAAGACCTTCTTTTCCTGGACTTCCTATGGCTTAACGCTTATATAGGCTCTGCTTCTGTCATACTGGTTCAACGTATACAACCTGTGGTGCTCTCTGGGAACTGTAGGTGGAGTCAAAGCACAAAGAATCCCCGCTTTTAAAAAGACCCTATCTTCCTACCAATAAAAACCCCTTCTCTGCACAAAAAAATTAGAAAATTTTGCAAAAAATGAAACCAGGAGAATTGCAATTCCTGAGCTGACACTAGGCTGACTGCTGCAAATGAAACCAAAGGATGGGACGGAGATGCAGCAGCAATCCCAGAGGGCACACAAGGAGGAAGGTCAAGCCTAAACAATCTGTGTCCTCTTGTTGGATTGTGTCTGCATAGAGAGCTGGGAACGCCAGGCATGAATCCTTCCACTGGCTTTTGGTCTAATCTCAAAGGCTAAAATAAAGAGTAAAACATCTCAATCATGCTCAATAAGTCAAAAGATATGAAGATAAATCTCCTCCATTTTCAAGGATATAATAAATATATCTAGTTATTTAAAGTCTGCCAATCTGCTGCAGTTATTTTTATACCTTATTTTTGTTTTTTTAAAGATAGTTTTACCATGTTCTGACTAAGGATGGACGTGTCTCTAAGTGAGACCTCCTTTGTATTCCCTCCTGACTGTTTAAGCTCTCTAAAAGGCCCATGATGTCACTGTTTTCCCCTCTAACGCGCCACCTCTCAGCCTCTGTTCATAATCATTTACTTGTCTTCCTTCCATTTGTAGCTGTCAGAATTAAACTGTGCATAATGGCTGCCATCAAGTCTGCTGGTTCCCGGCTGCTGCTAACCCCAAATCAACATTCCTGCTTCTTAGTAATGCTTGTGTGATTGTTAGGCCAAATTGTTTGTTTTGAAAATGCTAAATCAAACAGCCCCATGCAAAAGAAAAAGCATCTGATTGGCCTCCAGCGTTCCCTTTGTTGATTTGAATTAAATTCAAAGTGGGACAAGAGCGTGAATTTGCACATGCGTCAACCTGCGAGTAGTTTTTATACGCTCCTGCTGCAGCGCTCCGTGTTTAAGCGGGTTCATTTCACATCACACGACGTTAAAGAGCAGTTGCCTGCTGACTTTTTTGTTGTTGTGTGAGCCACTGCACAAACCAGACAGGAACCGAGTAACAATTAAAACACACTTTCTTCAGCAAGCTCCTAATGGTATGGCTGATTAGTGAAGACACCCTTTTTTTAAAGACAGGAGGCAGTGTGTTCACTCAGGGGAAGCCGTTATTGACAGCTATTGAATGATCTACAGTTGTAAGGGTGGGAAAAGCAGGATGTCTAAATGAAGCAGACACACTGATCAATGCTGTTTAAGACAGAAAGAAACCAGCATCCTGTTTATGGTACAAATGTCATTGCAGAAATCTGTCTGTATGCCTTGGCAGCATGTGTATAGCCCATACATGATATAAATCTACCTAAAATATGTCCAAACAGATGTGCTAACTTCTAAACCAAGAGGATAGAAGTAAAACCTGTGTATCAGTATCTTTACAGTAATTACAGCACCTTACAATGTTGTCACATTACAACCACCGTTTCTTTTTAAATTTAGATTTGCTGGAATGTAAAGTGGAAAGAAAGGGATACATGGTTTTAAAGATCTTATTATTTTGACAGCCTTTAATACAATGTTGTGCTACCAATTGTCTTAAGAAGTTGTCTAATGGTTATATGAAGGTCTCAGAGGTTTGTTCAATGAACATTAGTGAACAAACAGCAGCATGAAGACCAAAGAACAGAGCAGAGGGGTCAGAGAAAAAGTTCATAAAAAGGTTTAAAAACAAATCGCAAAGCTCTTGCTATTCAATCCATCGTTAAAAAAAAAGACTATGGTACAAATACAAATGAAATGGATAGGATATATGGAGGAGCTGCATACATCCAGAGCTCAGGTAGGAGAATCTGGCAACAGGATAAGTCATGCGCTCCAAAAAGCTAGCCTTTACTTAACAGTGACAAAAATAAACAGCTGAGTAACATAAGATGTCCCTTTTGCAGTTTGCAACAAGCCAGGAGCAAGGAACACAACAAATATGAGAAAAAAGGTTCTCTGGTCAGATGAGACCAAAACTTAACTTTCTGAAATACAAAAGGTAATGTGTTGCAAAAATACCCAACACCCCACGTTGAAACATGCTATGGGAATATAGAGAATTGTTAGAATCTGTAAAAAAAAAAAAAAACGTGACAAAACCCTAACAAAATACATTGACATTGGTGGTTGTAATGTGACCAAATGTAAAACAGGTTGAGTATATACACTTTTGTAAGGTTCTGTTGGTGCTCCTGATTTGAGCTATTCTGACTCTACAATAAGGATACATCTGATATGAAAAGAATGCTTATAAAGACAGGAATCAGACTAGCAAAAGACTCGACTGACTCATCTGTTTTCACCTTCTACTGTTTAAGAAGACAATCCACCAATACAGTGAAACAATGTGCAATGCAACAATTGACTATAACTTGGTCAGCTTCCCTGGAGAATATAGTAAACCAAATGATAAAATGATGCCAAATGATAAAAAATACATCTACCTTTTTAATTGCAAAGAAAGAAGTTTTGTATTAAAACCAATCCATAATATTTTTACTTCCAAAGTCTATTAAATAATAAGTATTTTTTGATAATTTAATATATTTTAAGATACTTTTTTTAAGGAATGCTTAAATTTTCATCAGCCGAGCCAAATGAAAATGACAAAACATGTATTTCTTTTAAAAATCGAATCATCAGGGAACATTTAGTGCAAGAGTTGCTCTGTTGTGGCTGTTTTATTCCAAACCCAAATTAAATTGCAGGTCATTCTTTTAAGCAAATTGCATTGCTTAATGTACATGTCAAATTATGTATTAGTTCAAGCTACATGACGTTTCTATTTGTATTAAGTTTTAGATTGCTACGTCTATGGGGAGAAGCAGAGCAGGAGAAGTTGAAGAGAGCAGCAGCCACACAGAACATGGACAGAGCGTTTACCTGGCCCTGTGCTCTGTGGGTACGCCAAGTAGCCGCCTCTTCCACGGGCCCCCCTACCTGAGCCACGCGCTGCTGCTACCGCCGCCGCCGCCACCGGTCCATATGCCGTCGCTGGGAAGCCTGCAGGCACATACACACACATACACACGCGCGTCACTTCTTGCACATGGATGAGCACGTCCCAGAACGACGGCACAACGTGGAGACCAATGCTGAGCCGTGGGATAAAAAGTATAGCCGTCAGAGCCGGGGGTTCATGTCGGGGCAACATCTACCAGCAGACACCTACGGAGTCCGCTATGGCATTCAGAGCCCTGTCGGTACGGGTTAAAAGATGAGGGGTTTTTAATGGATCACCTTTTTTAGTGGGGTTCTGGCACTTCTCGGGGCTGGGATGAAAAACTCACAAAACAAAATCCCAGCAATGCGGTGAAAAAGCAGTTGCCTCAATAAAGAGTCTGTCTGCTTTTGTTGTACTTAAATATATGATGTTATCAAGCAGGTCTTTAAATCAGACAAAGATAACTCAAATAAACCCAGAAAGCAGTTTTCAAATGACGACGTCCTTTACTTAGGGAAGAAAGCTATCCAAATCAAACTGACTCTGGTTAAAGCATGAATTAGCTGTGATTAGCCACATTCTTTTTTTTTATTTTCACTAGTCACTCCCAGGACTGATTATTGCCAGACAATGAAATCACTTAAAGAGGAACATGTCAGACAACATGAAGTATTAAAGCACAATTAAAGCCGCTAGTCATCAACAGAGAAAATATGGAACAGCGGTGAATCTTCCCAGGAGTAGATCAGACCATCAACAGGGCTTCGGGGATCATCCAGAATGTCACAAAAGAACCCACAACAACGTCCAAATTACAGCCGACCCCCATTTGCCTCACTTAAAGTCAGGGTTCATGATTTTGATAATAAGACAAAATGACTGCTCCGTTTTCACTTAAAAAAGAAAAAAGAAAAACAAAGCATTTTAGTGAACAACAGTGTTGGAGAATTATTTGTTATCTGACAGGAACAAAAGTGAAATATTTTGGAAGGCGTGCATTTTGTTACTTTTGATGAAAATTATACCTACAGTCGAACATCGTATTGCTAATGTGACGGTCAGGGCCTGCTCCAGACCTGGAAGACCTGTTGTAATTCACAGAGTTATTTATTCTGCTCCCTTCCAGAAAATCCTGAAGGAGAATGTTAGGGCATCGGTTCCTGACCATAAACTGATCGAGCACATTGACATAAAGCACAGTGGCCAAAAAAAGGGCTTTGTCTAGTCAAAGTTGGAGAACAATCTTAAACAGGACGTTCACGCACAAAAACCCTCCACCATGGTTTAATTCAAACAATTCTGCAAAGAAGAGTGGGTCAAAATTCCTCCATAGCGATGTTAAAGCCTTATTGTCAGCTATCGCAAAGACTCATTGGCATTAGGTTCAGGCAGCAATTACTTTCTCACACAGACAGGTTGGTAGATAGAAAGCTTTCTTTCTTTAAATAATAAAATCATAATTTACATTAAGAATGCTTGTATTTACACATGTCATCCTTATGTGATTTTAAAAAGGTATTTTTATAACCTGACAAATAGCTAAGTCACCATAAACCTATAAGGGGTGAAGGCTTATTCACAGCCCTGTATTTTTTCCTCCATCCAGTCCTTCAGATTTAGCTAAATTCCTCCTAAAAAGGGGCAAATCTATGTTCTCCAGCAGAAAACTGTGAGCAAACTGACTTCAGTCCCTGATTACAGTTGTGAAAGAATTTGGCTCTGAGGCTGTTTATGACACATTGTTCGGATAAAAGACTATAGACACTTCAGAGCAGCACAGACATGGACATAATAGCCCCACCTCTAGGGTCTATTGGTGAATTTTGTTCGGAGCGCTCCCAATTACGGCGAGTTTCAATGGAAGCAGAATAATCCAGCGTAATTCATTCCCCATTTCTTCTTTTAGTGCAGGCTATTTAGGTGGAAGACGCAGAGTGCAAGAAAAACACTTCCCTCAATCAGAGAGAGGCATCTGTCGGATGATCTGTCACTCAGAAGAGATTTACATCTGCGAGCTTATGTTAAAGCTGAACAAGTCTCTTTTTTTTCCCCCTTCCCTATGTACTCCATGGCCTTAAAGCATGTTTATATGCACGTTTACAAATTAGTCCAAATTGTCGGTTTAAGACACACTTATGAAATAAGGTTTAATTTCTTGCAAATATAAATCCACTTTCTAAGGGTCTGATAATTTCAACAAATATCAGCCCAATAATCAGAGTGTAATTAAGCCGAAGCAGGATCTGTGAATTGTAATTACAACGTTGGCCCTAATGAACACAACTGCTAGAGGTGGCTGTGAGAGAGGCTAGTCCATGCCCAGGGCTCGCGCTCTTCTCTCAGCACAGGAATGGCATGTCATTAGCAGTGGTGATGAGATTCCTCACTCTGGGCTCAACACCGTCTATGCCTAATCAGCCTCCTAAAATTATCTCCACAGGAGCTTCTTTCCTCACTAGCAAAAAAAATGATCTCCAAATTCCCGCAGTTGGAGTTTTTCTACATATTTTTTTTTTTTTTTTTTTATAGCTAAACGTGTTCCAATGTGGGATTTCTTCTCCACGCCGGGTGCATTTCTGGATGAAGAAAATGGTACAGGACACCTTTGTGGATGATTTTTTTTATTTTTTTTTTTTCCAAATGCCGTTGAGGTGAGAGGAGCACCAGCAGGTGACCTATTTTCTGAGCCTGCTTTGTTCTGCCGCGGCTCGAAGAGGAGAGGCTTACACAGAAAAGACCAATGAGATGACGAGGGGTGGGGGGTGGGTGGCGAGGTGAGAGGGCAGGGTCAGATGAGCCACAGTCAAAGAGAAAAACCCGTAGCTTTTCATCAGCCAGCTGAGAAGGAGGTAATTCACAACTCGGCCGACACAATGTGGCCGCAAGCGCGCGCGTCGGGTGTGAGGCGCCGTCGTGCTGCGACTGGCAGCCAGGTGAAGAAGAGAAAGAAACGCCACTTTCTCTAACAGCTCAGGAGAGAATAGGGGACTGGTGACAGCAGAAACTGTGTGGATGAAACCCAAGAAGAAGAAAACTGAAGTCAACCATCTTTGTGCTCCTGCACCCAAATCTGTTTCCCAGCTCAAATGACGAGAAGGAAAGAAAAAAGGAAATTAACGTCAGCTACTGTACTGACGTCGGCCATGAACCTTCACATCTGAACAACATCTTCCCTGAAGGTTGCTCTGCAGAGCAGCTCCCACCTCCCCCCCCCCCATTCCTCCTTTTTTCCTAAGTGCTGAATCTATCTTCTCCTCGCCGCCATTGTCATGACACCCCCAATAGACCCAGTGGCTCGGAAGTTAGTTGCGGGCAAAGTTGTGGTGAGAGATTAACTTTGCAGGATTAGGTGGGTTAATTAATAGATGGCTGCTGCTCATTGTTTTGCGCTCGCGCTGTAAGAAGCCACCCAAGAGAAGCGCTGCAGCATTAAATCAATTTCATGGCCCTTTTATTACTGAGGAGATAAAGCCAATATTTAGCTTTCAATTCTTCACAATTATTGGGCCCCTGCTTTGCCATGAGTGGCTGCGCTTGGCTGGGGACAAGGACACATCTGTTTATGAGCTGCGGAGGCCCGGGGGCCTTGGTGTCCGGACTCCGGGGAACTGTCCTCAGCACCCCCCCACAATCCCCCCCTCCCCCCGCCAACCAACCCCCGTCTTCGAGCCTGCAGCACGCCAACTCAGAGCTTCCTCAGGAGTGCACATGGAAAGGAAGAAAGATTAGAGCGCAAAGAAAGACGAGGACGGTCAGGAAATTCCCTGAACGTGTCTTTTGCAGCAAATGAATTACAGTTTGTCTACAAAGACACCAACACAATGGAGTGTTTTCACAAAAAGACATTTCTATGTTGGAAATGAGTAGCTTTGTGCATCCGGTGCTTTGTAAACGCATCCATAACACTTTCAATTTTTCAGATTTTGTCATGTTACATACTTTAACATTTATCGTTAACATTTTGTGCATCAGACCAACACACAGTAGTGCAAATCAGTGATAAAAATCTGTGCATTTTAATTTAGATCCTGATGTGAGTGCTTTGTAAAACCATCAGTTTTAAAGACTTGCCACAGACTCTGAATTGGATTTAGGTCTGGTCTAATATTGTAGCTCTGGATGTCTGTTTAGGGTGGTTATCCTGCTGTACAGTGAACCTTTACCCCAGTCTCAAGTGTTCTGCAGAGTTTATGGTGATGTGCACGTAGCGATTTACATGTTGGTTACAAAGTAACATGTAATGTTATCTGACCAGAGCACCTATTTCCAAGTTTTTGCTGTATCTCCTACATGCCTTATTGCTGACTGGAACGGGACCTCTTCTGGGTTCATTATTCAACAATCTTGCTATTCTTAAAGGCCATACTTGTTTACAAGTATCATGGATGCTCTTGGCTGCTTCTCCAACTAATGCACTCTGTCCCCAGCCCGTTAGATTAGGTAGACTGCTATTTTATGGGATTTTCAGTTGTTCCAAATCAATTCCATTGACGAGATAATGGACTGAACAATGATCTGTGAGATGTTCAAAGCTAGTGTTATTGTTTTATAACCTAATGCAGCTTTAAACTTCTCCACAACTTTCTCCCTGACCTGTCTACTGTGTTGCTTGGTCTTCAGGATGGTGACCAATATTCTGTAACAAACCTCAAAGTATTTATATTGTGAATAAACTACCAACACGAACAATATATTTACTAACCAGGTAAAGGCAGTTGGATACAATGGATTTTATCCAGGGGTGTCAGAATAAAGTAGGCTGAATACATTTATTTTCAGCTACTTAAAAATTTAACTTTGTGGCTTTTTCCTTCTACTTCCCAATTCTGCACTACTCTGTGTTGTACATCGAATAAAATTCCAACAAAATACGTTAAAGTTTGTGTGTTTAAAGTGACAAAACGTGAAAAGTTCAAGATGTTGAAATACTTTTATAAGGCACTGTTTGATTTTCAAAGGTATAATAAATTTCAAGCTGCTTAAAAAAGGATTTCCAAGTCAAAGCACATAAGAGTCAATTTTCATGACAGCACATAAAACATGCTAGCCCTTTAAGCCTGCAAAGTGGTATTTTTCTAAGGGGCATACCAGTTCTTTTCTTCCTGCACCTGTATTTTCTGAGTCTCTGTGAACCTGACTGTACTGAAGAAGGAGGAGAGACACAGTAGGGGCAGTGTCAGTAATGATCAAACAGCACAGTGCAATTTTTGTGTCAAGGCTTCCCAGGATTTCTTCTTTTTTTCCCTTGTGCCAGACTAGGTCAAAAGCTTTGTTTTCTCCATTACAAAGCTGTCAAAGCACTTTAAGAGCAAAATGATATTCAGCGAAGTAGAGAAAACGAGGTGGTGAGCTGGTCGAATTAATAACAACTGATACGGTAATATTAGAAAGTACGTTTGCAAGCTGGCTTTTTGACAACAAAATTGCCAAACGCCATTTCCTGCACACATATTTTCAATTATTTTTTAACTTGTGCAAACAAACACTTGAAACTCTACACATTGCTGTTCCACTAAATGTTATCCTGATGCAATATAAATATATATATATATATATATATATATATATATATATATATATATATATATATATATATATATGTATGTATGTATATATAGCTGCTCTGCAAATCTTTTCAGGCATATTGCCATTTTAACCACAGACTCACTCTCATTCTATTACTGAGAAAACGTCAAGTTGAAAAGTTGTTGCATTATGCATCAATAAGGTCCTATTTATGTCCTACAAGTCTGACAACAGCTTGACTGATGTTAATGTAATCTGTACTGTTCTTTGGCCCCAAACTGCCAGCAGCAGCTCCCCTGTCATTGACAAAGGAGCTCCATCAGTCACAGAGCACTCCCCTCATTTCTGCTATAAGGAGACTGTCAACTGTCTAATGCACAGGACAAGCCCAGAGACAGGAGCAATGTCTACGGAGGCCATATAGATCTAAAACACCCAAAGATGACCATGAAACTGTTACACAATGCAAAAACACCACTGAAGTACATTAAATTGTAAAGTATCCTATAAGCTTTGATTAAATAAAAACTAAAAAATTAAGGACAAAAAATTAAATTAAAATTAAATACAGCTAATAATAAAAAATGTCCTCAAACAGCCTCATTATGTTTGGTTTTGGACTGGCGTTAAAAACAGTTGACGTGCCGGCAAGCGAGCATTTTGAGCAAAGCTGCTTAATGCAGCAGCCTGTTTTTAGAAAAGAGGCTGGTGAACAAGCCTTTGAGCCTGCGGCTACAGTCGATCGCAGGGGCAAGACAGAAGGAGTGACACAGATGAACAGAGAAGAGCAAGTAGGACAAGAAGAAACGGAAGATGAGAGGGGACAAGTGAGCAAAGATGGAATATAATGAGAAATACTGACCTGGACACAAGTGCTCAGATCACTTTTTCCAACATTAAATTATAAAAGACATAAACCAAAGGGGGGAAAAAATTCCTATGTTTGAAAATGTTTGTTTAAAAAATCCTGATTGCCCATCTATTAGTACCCACAACTAATCCTATAAAGTAAGCACTTTTGTCATTTATACTTTACTTTTTTAATTTGATCAATGTCCAGGAACTTTTAGTAAGTAACACATTACATCCTATAGATATGTTTTTGAAAGTCCAAGTCAAATCACATGTTACTTATGGTCTCATGTTACACGTTATAAATGAGTGATCTCATACTAGATGCATGCAGTCTACTATGCTTATAACACTGCACTGTTGTAGTTCATAAATTAAAAGACTTAAAAGGCTAAATTTAACACATCAACATTTACAGATCTTTTTAAATTATCAATTTAATATGCTATATATATATATATATATATATATATATATATATATATATATATATATATATATATATAGATAGATAGATAGATAGATAGATATTAAATGCAGTAAATTATTACATTTTTGTATAAGGTACATTCACCCCACTAAAAATATAAAGACATTATGTAAAAGAGGAAACAGCGCTAGATTAACATCAGTTAAAGTACAGTTTCTGAATGGAAACAAGAAGCTTTTTATTGTTTTTCTATATCCCCTTTTTCACGCGATAAAAAGAGAAACACAACAAACTTTTCATTCATCCTTTTAACAGTGTCCGAAAAGTTGTCTGTTGTCGATTATACATCGACTCGGCGTATTTTTACTTCAATCAAGTACAGGTGAGTACCTTGGCCACCAAAAACATATATGCTTTTGCATTTACATACAAAGCCCATATATATATATATATATATATATATATATATATATATATATATATATATGTATATATATATATATACATGTGTATATATATATATATATATATATATATATTAAATGACAAATCTGCATCCAATATTTAAGTAAAACGGTCAACTTTATTGGGAATATTTAAAAAACATGTTTTAATTCATAGTTAGCGATCTCTCGTTATCCAATTTTACTTTGACAAACCGGTTGTTGTTAGTGTTCTTTTTCCTCTTTGATACAATTGCAATTGTGAAGCTTGACCTGGCTGGAGTCCGACAGAGGATGTGGAATTTGGGGGTAAGTCAAGTCTGAATTCTGTCTATGGAACTTAAAGGGAACATATAATGCAAAATCCACTTTGGTTTGCCCTTAAATACATTTTGTTGTGTACTTGGAGTCTCTAGGGGTGCAGAAAATTTTAATTAAGTCAGTCAAGGAGCTGAGTAGATAAAGTGGCTTGCAAAAGTATTCATACCCCTAGAACTTTATTCACAAAGTGGTATACAATTGTGAAGTAGAAAGAAAATTATCCATGATTTCTCTCTTTTTTTTCACAAATAAAAAACTGAAAAGAGCCTTGTGCAAAAGTATTCAGCCCCCCTGAGTTAATTAGTGGAACCACCTTTTCCTGCAATTACAGCTTGGCACATTTAGTGGCTGAATACTTTTGTACACCACACTTTTCAGTTTTTTTATTTGTAAAAAATGTTTCAAATCATGTATAATTTTCTTTCTATTTCTCAATTGTATACCACTTTGTGCTGGCCTTTCACACAAGATTCCAAAAGAATATATTTACGTTTGTGAATATAATGTGACAAAATGTGGAAATGTTCAAGGGGTATGACTGACTTTGCAAGCCACTGTATCTTTATATTCTGTTTGGGTTGTATTTTCCAAACCATCCAGCTTTTTTTGTTTTTTATTATAATTTTTTATTGTTTTTGTTGCACTGGTGGCCTTTATTATTGAAAGTAGGAGGCTTACAGGAAGGAGGTGAGAAAGAGGGAAAGGCATGTGGCAACCCCTGGATGGCCACACCTCCATATACGGGTCGCATGCGATGCCCCACCTCCACTGGCACACCACCCCCTTTTATTAGAATATTTAGACAATTACATCAAAGTATTTGCTGTGGAACTGCTAAATAAACTTATGGACTTCCGGCTTACTGATTTCCGGCTTACCGATTCCAATGGGAAAGACAAGAAAACATGCTTTTTTTTAAAAAAGGCAGAAGTGTGCTAATCTTACTGTACCAGAAACATGGCTACCAGATCATAGCTACTTGTGTATTTAGTTGGGCACATCTACAGTAAGGACTACAGTATAATCAAAACATTTAAAACTACAACTGTGACAAACGAGGCTTGACAAGAACCATGTTTATCACACCACCATGAACAGTAAGTAGGATCGTTGGGCATGTCTTTCAAGGCTTTTTTTAATCCATCCATCCATTGTCTATTGTCTACATTAAATATAAGACCATTTAAGCAACAAAACAAACATTTTCCTAGGTTTTTTTGGGAAGACAAATTGTTTTCTTTGTTGAATTTAAGTTATGGTAGTGCAGCTAAATGACTTTAATGGGGTTTGCTGCATACTGTGCCCACTACTAATATAACACAGAAAAAGCAGGAATACTAGGAGCAATTCTCCCTCTGCCCAATTTGCACTTAAAATCAAACACAGGGAGAAGTGAGAGATTTTAATTCTAAATTTGAGAGTGAAACGTATGTCAAACAAGAGCAAGATGGCTGGGGTTTTTTTTTTTGCCATTTTTTTCCAGGCACTGTATGACACTAAGCAGGACAAGCCAGCGGAAATAAGTCTGTTGATAAGTCACAGCCGAGGCAGTGAAGCACACAGGATGAGGGAGGCAGTCTGTCAGAGATGGAAAACTGACTCCACTTCACATTTTCCTTCACCAGTAATCCCGGTTAAATATAGAGAAACACATGGAGACAAATGAAGGAAACAAAGGACAGAAAATATTTATCAAAATTACAAAAGAGAGAGTCGGCTTGCAAGACAGCTTTTCATCTTCAGACTGACAACTGTCCCATTGTTGTCATCTCTCTGTGCTACTTTGTTGTTGAAAGCTTCTCAGGGTTGTTGTTATCAAAGGCATAAATCAGAGCAGGTGGCTTTCGTGTGAACTGCTGCACACATGCCCGTGTCTCACCTCTCCTCTGATCAACCGAGGCCTACAGTATACCCTGTGATTTCCTCTCACGTAAAAAAAAAAATAAAAAATATGTGGGCTTGTCACTGGAGAGGAGCCAAAGCGGGAGAGAAAGAGCATTTACATGCACAGGCCTAATTTAATTAGAACCAGACTAATGCAATACGCATATTATTGCAACTGTCGTGTAAACACCTTAACCAGGTTATCTTACTCACATTAAGATCCCTAATCAGAATAAGCATAACTCGATTAACAAAGCTGGTTGCTTGTCAATCATTCAAATTAATATTTCTGTGTGTCTGCTGGTGTTCGGATTCAGTCAGTGAGCCACAAAGGTCACACGGGGAACGGGAATGCTGCAACAAAGACGAGAGATGATGAAGAAACTGGAAACAACTACACTAGTAAATGAGCAGATGGATGGAAATGTTCCATAGAGCCATTGATGCTGTAAGCGTCTGGTCTGTAGTACGTTAGGGAGTAAATCAAAACAAACCAAGTTCTGAAGAGCTCCGTGCAGGGATAGAGTCGGCCTCTGTCAACACATAATAAAGCATGAATATGAAGTGGAAGGAAAACAGTTTTGAATTCTTTTATAATTTTAAAAGTGTTACATGCATTTGTATTCAATCCTTCTGGGTCAATACTTGATAGAACTACCTTTTGCTGCACTTACACCTGTCTCTTTGTATATCTCTACTAGTTTTCAAAATTATAAAGACTGGGTTATTTAGTTATTTATTTATTCATATTAACCTCCAACAGATTGGAGAAAGAGTACCTGTAACCACCCCTTTTCTTGTTATTTCTCAGATTCTCCATCTGATTTATACCCGGGCTTTGACTAGGCCATTCTACTTTGAGCTAATCTGATATTACCATCTTCCTCTACATGTTAGCTGGGTTTGCAACATGCCTCATGGCATATTGTGAATGAGAAATGGAAAGGCTTTCTTGAACAGTGGATTTCTTCCTCTCACTAACATTTGTGGAGCTCATGTCTAAAGGCCTGTCCTCTCAGCAGATGGTTCCACATGAGCTCAGGATCTCTGCAGTTCCCCCAGAGTTACTATGAAACTGGTGGGTTCTGCTGGTGACATCTGTGGGTAAATGGTTGCACTAGATTTTATTTTAGTTGCATATAGGTAAAGGGGATTGAATACAAACATGCACCAAACCTTTAAGATTTTTATTTATAAAAATAAATAATTGAAAAGCATGTATAATTTTTCTTCCACCACATATTTAAGCTGTGTGTGATAAAATTAATAATGTAACGATCTATAATCTTTGACAATGGAGGATCATGTTTTTGTTTTTTCAAAATGAGGTGGATTCCTGCTAAGACTGCAAATTAACTATTTAGATTTTTCAGTTTGTTTCCCTCCGTTATTTGATCATAAATGAGCTTGAATGCCCTATTTATTTGTGCAACAGTGTCATTTCTTTCATTCTGAGGGAGTCTCTGTGCTTAAGCTGGGGCTCTCCCTTTTTAAACCGGTGCTAACCCTTTCTGTGTGTAATGAAACTATTTGGCACAGTAATCCTTTGCTATTAAAGACCTCACGGCTTTTGATTGTGGAGAGAAATAGTCAATCACAGGAGTGGAGTTAGCCCGAAGCACAGCAAAGCCCGGCTTTGTGGCAGCTGATTGCTCTAATATCGTACACCTTTGAACAAAACTATGAGCCCTGGAAAGAGATATATTTGGTGAAGTTTCAACTGGCCAGGCATACAGAAGCCCATAGAACAAAAAAAAAAAAATCTGTGTTTGGTGTTTTAAATCATACTGTTTTATCCAACAGAACAAAAGCAGAGATGCGTGAATGAATGCAGCACAAAAAATAGGTATAAAACCAATAAAGGAATATTTTTGTGCTCAGGAGAGATGTGTGTCTTTTAAAACCCGCCACTTGGCTAATTTTTAAAGAAATCCCTGTGTTAGGTGTGTTAAAACGTTGACCAGACCAAGCCATTGAGACACCTCAATATTTGGATTCCTTTGGTTAAATATCAGCCTCCATACTCACTGTATGTGCTGATGTGGCGGTGCATTCAACACCTATGCATGCATCCCATATTCTAAGAAATAAAGCATGGATGTTGTTTCTGAGACTTTGTTGGTGTGTTGTGATGTTCTGAGAAAAGCTTTCCAGCTTTCGCTTTAGTTCTCAGTGGCGAGCGCGCCGCTTCTTTGTAGCTGGAGTGTGTGGCAGCATAGCATCAAAGAGGACAAACTAGGCTCTTTATTGAAGTGCAGCCACACTTTCGACCTCTTCTTTGTACTTCTTCCCATGCACTTGAGTATAAAAGGAAACTGCTCCTACGCTGGGGGAACTGATACAAACGCACTCTGCTTGCACATAGGCCTCAACATAACCCTCAGCCACTCGCACAGACGCATTAACTTAAAGAGGAGAGAAACAATACGCGGCAAGAAACTGTTAAAGAAAAAGCCTGAAAAAAGAAAAAAAAAATTACAGCCATCTGGTTGTTGAAACTGTGACAGGGCCTTAACACCGAGGCACTGCGTGATTGTGACTTAAACAGAAAGAGACAGACAGTGAGGGGGACACAGATGTCTGACCTTGCAGTGGTGCTTATGTAATGGTCTGCTTCAGTGCATCTAACTGCAGTGCTGTCTTCCAACCTGGGCTCATCCAAAGTAACACATCTCTGCAGTCCAATCTCCTCTGACATCAGCTCTGACGCTCAGATAGTATGAAACAGTCCTGTGAGCTCTGAGTGAATCAGTTGTTATGCCCCTGCCCGGGTGGTCCCCTTGGAGCCAATCATACTAATTAAACTAGACTACCTAAGCCTCCTCTCATTAGAGTCCAAGTAAACAGGCTTAATTTTTTATGCATTTTAATGTCTATCTGCTGGTTGTGGGGGTGGGAGTGGACAAGATGGATGACGGGGGTAATTTCAGGTCTCTTCAAATGAAAGTGGGTGCATCAAGTGTCATTTTACCTTTCAAGCTAAATGTGTGTCAGTTCTTGCTGAAGGATTTTTAACAGTTGAACCATTTTGTCAGATTACAATCCCAAATTCAGTGCATAGTATTTTTTTTATCTGACCAGAGTATTGTTTTCCAAATGTATCCCTGCAATATTTGTGGCCATTTATTACTATTCAATAAAGCCCAGATTTGTGGAAAGCACAACTAATTGCTGTTCTGACCACAGGTTGTCCCACCTGAGCTTCCCTGGATGATGTGACATCATCCAGGGAAGACAGATCACCCGCTATTACCATTTAATATAGAACAGATTACTGGATCAATGTGTGCTTCTGAGCTTTGTTGTCTGTCTTGTTGTGTCTCTGCTCTGTCTTCTGTAACCCTCAGTGGGTCGAGGCAGATGACCGTTCATACTGAGCCCGGTTCTGCTGGAGGTTTTTCCTTCCTGCTAATGGGTGTTTTTTCTTTCCACTGTCGCTTCATGCTTGCTCAGTAAGAGGGATTGCTGCAAAGCCATGGACAATGCAGACGACTCTTCTTTTGGCTCTACGCTTCTCCAGGAGTGAATGCTGCTTGTCGGGACTTTGAAGCAATCAACTGGTTCCCTTATATAGGAAATTTTTGACCAATCTGTATAATCTGACCCAATCTGTACAATATAATTGATTTTGACTTAGTAAAATGCCTCGAGATGACATGTTTCATGAATTGGCGCTATATAAATAAAATTGAATTTAATTGAATTGAATTGAGCTGGGGATCGATGCAGCTCTTTTGGTCGCCTCTCTGATTAATGCTATCCTTGCCCTGCTTGTGAGTTTAGGCAGGTGATCATGTCTCGGTAACTTGGTAACTGCAACTGACCCATAGTCCTATCTTCATGTGATGGACTGAGCAGCTCTCCGTGAAGTGTTTAAAGCCTGGGTTTTTCTTTTACAATCTAACCTTGCTTTAACCTTGTCCACAGCTTTAACTTTCTCCACAACCGGTCTGCTATGTTACTTGGTCTTCTCTATCAAACCTTCACAAGTAGTCACTTGTACTGAACCTACAGTAGGCAGAGACATACACTAATTACATTAGATTTTATTTTGGGGTATCAGAGTAAACTAGGCTAAATAGAAAGGCATGTTAAACTTTTTAGATTTTTTTTTAACAAAGAGAAATTGCTACTTTGTGTTGGTTCATGACATATAATCCAAGGAAAAAAGAGGTTTGTGACTGTAATGTAAGTAAATATGGAAACGTTTAATAGTTTTGAATGCCTTTGCAAAGTAGCGTATGTTCATTGGGAAAAGTGACTTTTTTAAAAGCAGCCGAATGGAAATGTTCAATGTTCATAAAACTGAGACAAGCTAAAACAGCAGACAGCCTTGCAGATGTGATTTCAAACCGAGCACTAAGAGATTTCCTTCTATTTTAGCCATGCTCTGCATTACACAATCTACCACTGCTCCAGATACCAGGGGCAAGTAGGGTAAAATGTGGCCTGACCCAAAAATAGCGCTGCAACACTGGCTTCCACTTGATCACTAGAGCTGCAAACAATCTTTCCACATCGAGCGGAGGGATGCAGAGGGCTTTAGACCGTGATTATGAGTAGATGTGTATGAATCCATATGTCAGTCCACTGGGAAAAGAGTAGAGCCGAGCAACTGGAGGGCTATTAGCACAGTCAGCGGGAGGGGGGGATGGAAGGATGGAGGGAATGGAGGGGGCAGCTGTGTGGAGTCCCAGCAAGTGACCGACTCGCGGAGCTCAAAGCTCTCAAACAGTGGGTGGCATCAAAACAACAGACAGCAGACAGAGAGGGCTGTCTCGTAGACACACGTTGTCCTCTTCTGCCGCCGCTGCTGCTCTCCAGCAGTGTCTGAAGGTGGCAGCCGCGGATGTAGCAGGGCAGCTCAGGTTTCATTTCTGGACCAGCAGCGCAGCAGCGGAGGCATAATGAGCTTTAGTGTTGCCACTCTGCCTCTTACAGCAGCTCATCTTCCCCACCACAGGAACCAGGACTGTGGGTCTCCATGGCCACAGCGCGTCTGCCTCGGCGTGTGAGGATGTATCTGCTGTCCTGGGGTGAGTTAAGACCTGGGTAAATGAGGTGAGCTTCCTCTTTCACCTCAGCGCTGCCTGTGTAAGACAGCGGAGGGAGGTTTTTATAAAGACGGGCGCTGACAAAGGTGATGCACGTGGATGTGCATGTGACCTGTGAGCTGTCCGCATGGAGCGAGAGATGCGATCTGTCTATATGGTAACACACTTCACAGAGTAAGTTAAAGCAAAGCAGAAAAGAGCAAAAAAAACCCCCACAAAAAAACAACAAAAAAACAAAAATCTGGCCAGCTAATTGAGCACCAGTCTGAGACCAACGCACACATAAAGTGCTATTAAAGAAACTGACCCATTACAGATTTATTCTATTTTTGCCTTTTTCGTCACACGTTTGAAAAGTCAATTCATGAACTGCATAAAATTTTACAACCTACACCCAAGTCTGACAATTGGCAGACTTGTATCTTTCTCAGGAAGCGACATAATAACAGCCTTAAACAGGTCATGCCTTAAACTAAATACAATCAGGAACAGGTAAGGAAACAAAGTCATTGACATCTATCAGGGCTACAACGCCATTTCTATTGCTTTGGACTCAAGTGAACCCCAGTGAGAGCTATTATCCACAACTGGAGAAAGTATAGAACAGTGTTGACCCTTTTCAGGAGTGGCCGGTCTGATGATGACACATCCAGGAGGTCATATAAGAACAGAAAACATCTAAAACACTGCAGACCTTATATGCCCTGTTAAGGTCAGTGTTCATAATAAAATAATACAGATGAGACTAGACAAACAGCATCAACAGGCGAGTTTTAGGTGAAAGCCACAGTCATTTTCTGCTCTCTACTAGAAAATCTCAGGATTTTCTAGTAGAGAGCAGAATTTATTGTTATGTGAAGCTAAAGCACTTATGGGTTAAAATCTGTATTTGGATGTATTCAAGTAATCTTTTCTTCTAATATAAAATTTTATTTGCGGATCAAATATTTAACTGTGACAGAAAACCAAAGCATAGGAAATCTATAAAAGCGCACTTTTTCCCCCCCACCATGGCACATAAAACAGAGCTGTTAATAGAGTACAAAGCTTATCTTACAACAGTGCAGATTCATGACTGCACCTACAGAAGAAGACAGGCCATGACCTACAGCGCTGTCTGCTGACGTCAACTATGAACAATCACCGCTGGGAATGGCGTCATGGCCTGCGGAGCTCAGAGAGTCTGTATGTGTCGTGTGTGCAGGCTTCAAACAGTCAGAGAAGCAGACAGGGAAAAAAAAAAAAAAAGATGGGCCCTGATAGTACATCCACTTTTTATGTCTTCCAAAGCAATCTTTAAGCGTCGGTTTTATGTCTGTGTGTTTCCAAGAGTGGAAGTCCAAGATGTACTGTTGCACGGTCATTCAAGTGTGTAAGATCACGCTTCCAGTAGTCAGTCCCTATTTTTAGGCCTGCAACTCATAGAGTGGCCCGGCCTCCGCAGACCCATCGGGCTAATGATCAGCATCGGCAATTAAAGCCAATCTGTGAGTCAGTGTGGCATCAGGAGGGCCATCTGCTTCCAGCCCTGTAGCACTCACTCCGGCCTGTGGGACCACTTGCTGGGGTCACAGCTCACCCAGCTTGCAGAGAAATGGTCACAAGATCTGGGGAGCAATCTGTTGTGCAGCTCAAGATCAATAGAAACCCGTTCTGCTGGCAGAATGCTGCGAGCGCCGACGTCTCACGAGTGCCATCAAGACCAAAACAGCGAGGTCTTTCTTGTGGAGGACAATGTTGCATGCGGCCACGACACAAGGTAAGCTCCATTTGAGCCCCCAGGCCAGTGATTCTTTCCGCTTGCTCGTCGTCTGCAGCCAGGATGTGTAGTGAGTGGAAAATATAAGATGTCTGAATATCAGGAGGGTCAGATCTGTTGATAATGACTAGGCATGGCATCCCGACACACATTAGCGTCTATTCAGGAAGTAATTAATGACAATCAAGGTGAAGGACGAAACGTTTATGAAAGATTATAGTTTTAAACAATAGAGAGTGGGGATGGGGGGGGGAATATTTAGACAGCAGCTTGTGTTGTTAAATATGGCCTTTCCTTCCTCCGTGGATGCTTTAGCATTAGACTTTAAAATACATTCTAAACCTCAGAGAGTTTCAGTTAAGAACGAAACAAAAACAGAGTCAAAGAGCAACTGATTCGGCCCCCGACCCACCAAGACCTCCTTGAATCTCCGGCGTGCAGCAGGATGCAGCTGTATCACCAAACGGCCACCTTTCCTCCTCACTCCCCAGCTTCCAAATGTGGTTCAAAGGCTCGCCAGGATATAATCCATCTAAATATATTTCTATCTCGTTGCTGCAGACAGTACCTAAACACTAGGAGGCTAGGTGGTATTTCAGGCCAGTGCTCGAGTGTGACCTCTGGTGCATTTATTAAATGCTTGGTTGGCTCTGCTTGTGTTCATGGGGTCCGTTCACCTCTCCGAGGTAGAAACTATCATCTTAGTTTCTCAGGTCAGCATTTCTTCGTCCCTGCATGCCACCTGCTGAGAGGGTATTCCTTTCTGACAGGTAGAGTAAGGTTTAACAGGTCAGCAGGTTTCTTATCACTATTATTTACGGCTGTATAGAGCCCATTCGTGTCTCTATGTTCAGCCATGGGACATGCTGCTTTTCCTTCCCCTAGAAACATGTTATCTGATTTCACTAAATTTCCACCATGAATCAAACCAAATTATTCAGTGCCTTGAAAAAAAATCTTACCTGTGAACTTTTTCACATTTTGTCATGTTACAACTATAAGCTGCAACGTATTATATTGTGCTTTTGTTAAAGTATTAAACTACTGCAAAACAATAGTATTTTTCAAGAAATTTTTTTTTTTGCAAATAAAAATTTCCCATATGTGGAGCAGATTTGTATTCAGTCGTATATACATGCAAAATGTGGCAAAACAAAAAACCCTGCACGTCACATTGAACACATGGTGGTAGCAGAATCATTCTGCGGGGATGCTTTTCTTCAGTAAGGACAGCAAAGCAAATTCTGGAAGAGAACCTTTTTAAAAGCTATCCACCTAAATGACAGCACAGGCAAGGAGGGCATGAATTAGACAAGCAGCGCAGAGGCCTATGGTAACTCTGGAGGAGCTCCAGAGATCCACTGCTCAGGTTGGAGAGTCTGTATGCCAGGGCTATTAGTAGTCGACCACTCCACAAACCCTGTCATTGTGGATAAGTGGCAAAAAGAAATCCAAAGTTGAAAACAGCAACGACAGGAAAACGGGTCAGAGTTGATGGGATGAAACACGGCAACATTGAAAAAATCTATCTGTCAAGGCGCTGCAACAGACATGGACCACCATTAAGGTTTGATCTAAATCCAAAGTTTGTGCCAACACTTGAAAACTAATGTTGACAGCTGCGCCCCATCCAATCAGACCGAGCTTGAGCAATTTTCCAAAGAAAAAGGGACAAAAGTTTCATGTTTCTTGATATGCAAGGCTGGTTGAGACATACCCCAAAAGACTCGCAGCTTTAAGCGCAGCACAAGGTGTTTCTCTAAAGTATTTACTCGGGCAAGCTGAACATAAATGCACATCACATTTACAGATCTTTAGTTGTAAAGTATATTAAAAACCATCCTTTCGTTCCACTTCAGCTATGTTTTGTACCAATGGTTTAAGCAGAAAAATATCGAAAAAAGCTTGAAAAGGACAGATATAAATACCCAGCTCAGGCCCTTCGGATTTCTCATATTCAGTGCAAAAAAAGGCGCAGCAGAAACCAGAACCACCTACTGCGCTGAGTCCTGTTTGCTTTAGCGCAGCAAGAGAACTCCTTTTCTGTGCGTCGGGGAAGATGGAGTATTCTGTTTTCTCTTAGGCATGGCTGGTTGATCGAGACGGAGATACCGAACACAGAAGGACAGAGCCTTCTACTTCTACACCACTCAGCATATCTGCCTGGGAACGAAGTCTGACAGAGATAACAAGGAAGTCATACAAGGACGGGATAAAAATGATGAAGGAACAAGCCGCCAGTAGTACAATGAGACACAAAACGTCTTGTTTTTTTAGGTTTAGTGTATCTCTTTAGTGTTAAGGTAACTACTAACCAAGACTAACCCTCTGGTCCTTCTGCTGCTCTTACCTCTGACCTCACCTGACCCTAATTAGCGGAGGCTCCCTTCTCTTGCTACTTAAGAAGCTGACTCACTGGACTTGAGTTGCTATTTGTCTGTCAAGACATCTGAAATAGCCGGATGACTTAGTGTTTTGTCTTTCACTCACTCGCTCTCTCCTTCTCCCCTGATGGGACCCCACTAACGTCTACATCCCTGTTTTTTCAGAGCAGCATAATGACCTCCTAGCAGCAGCCCTAATGGAACCATAATGGTCATTTATGCCAGGGGAGGCTCGGAGGGCACGGCTGCGGAGGCACGGAGTGGCGCAAGAAAAACGGCGGAGCGGCGGAGAAGCTCCCAGTGAAGTCTCCTCTCCTCTTCCGTCGCCTCTTTTCTTCACGCACAGCTGCTGGATCTCAGCCTTTGAATGAATACAACATTTCTGTGTGTGCACATTCAATTGTGGACTCCTGTGCGTGGAATGAAAGGAACTGATACACGACTGGTTAACAATGGGGAGTACAATATGAATGTATGAGGGGTGTATAGCCGCATTTCATGTTCACTTCTACAGCTTATTCACAAGAATAATGCACATATACACACTACATTTTCTTTTTAATTACATTTTCCTCAGACAAGCTACTTATTCATGCACACAGCATAGAGTACACACAATGGGGTGTGCTGCCATTCTTAAACCTCTTCATATTTCTTCTATATTTGCTGCCACAGCTGGGAGGAAAGACACTATATAGAAACTTTCTGTGCATATGCTTAACCATGCAGTTATTGCTAAAAAACCCTTTCTGCCTGGCATTTGCATTTTTATTATGCACAGCACTTCCAGGGATTCTTCGCTGTATCCTGTTTTGGTTTACGGTAATCTAAGACAAGTAAATAACAGTGGAGTGTACTGTAAGGCTGGGATTAAACAGTTTATTTATCTGAATGTAACTTCAAATCCTTTAATCAACTGAAATCCTCCAAAGCAGACACCTGGTTCAGATGCAGCTCTTGTTCCTCTGGGTGCTGCCAGCGGAATAATACAATGGAGCATTTATCAGGAACCTAATGCTAATTAGACTGCTGCATGAAAATGAGAATAATGTACAGTAATGTCCCATATGCCTACTCAGCTCCAGCTTTCTCTGTTTCCCACCTATGCTCACAGCTGTGCTTTTTTTTTTTTGGTCTTAAACTGGAAACAAAATGGCATCCTACTGCTCTGATATGATAATCAGTTTCTGATCTCTGCAGGTGGTCATAATGTACTTTGTAATCTTCTGTTCGGATGGAATCATTTTTTTTTTGAATGATACAAATACAAAGAGGTATACAAGTAAAGTTAAGACCGCTTTGTTCTCCCTAAACAGGATGCAGACATCTCTAAGCCGTACAACACAACAGGAGGCGATTATTTTAATTCAGCTCAGACTGTAAAAATTCCCTGCTTTTAAAGCCATTCTCCGTCCAGCTGTTTTCAACTGCTTTAACGTCGGGTTAGTTAGCATGGTGTGCTCTTTAAAGTCTAACAGAAAGGAAGCTGGGGCCTTTTGTACTTCAATTTAATTCAATAACAGTTCTGATTTTAGTTTGCTTTTTCAAGTCAAACAAATTTCAGCTCTGAGGTCTGATTATTTAAGTTTTGCTGAGTGCGGCTGCTGTGCACTTGCTTTTTATGCTTTCATTCCTGCCCCGGCAGCAACACTGAGCTGTACTCAACACTGTTCGTAGTGAATGTTACTTTTATCTCATCCCTAGATTAATGCGGACATCTCTCCGAACAGCTGCAATCCGGGATTGCTTTCTCTGAGAAAGAGCTTCGTTTATCCCCAATTTTGGAAAACATTATACATTCTGTAAATAGCATCTCTTTTGAGGCACAGAAAATGAAGTACAAGAAATTGTTTTTTTCTTTTTGATTGAAGTGCAAATTCAGCAAGTCAGTTTGAATTTGATTCACCACACTTAAACAGTCAGAGGTCTTGCACACTTTTCAGGTCAAATGCTATTCTTTCCAGATTAATATTTCCTAATTTCTCTTAGACAATTTTTTCTTAGATGGATGGATGGACGTCAGTCACGTCAGTAATCAAAAGCCTTAAAATGTTCTAAATTGCATGCAGTACAGCACTACAAACATGTCTTGGCAGACAATGATCCAGTAAACTCCATTACTCTTTAAGGTAGTATCTTGTGTTGAACGTGCATAAAAATGACTTGAGTAGGCTTTTAATCATGAGCAGGCAGACTATCAAAAGAACCCCTCCCCTGAAAGAAAAATCAGCATAAAGCTTTTGAAATGGGCTTTCCTAAGCATAATAAACAATCAAGTGAGTTCTACTCTTAAAGAAACGTTCTGATGAATAGAAAAAAGACTTGGTTTCTAGATGCTCCTAATTTGCTGCACGCCCCTTACCAGTTTTTATTCTGCAGCAATGGTAAACACTGCTGTTCTCTTGATTACTACACATCCGTCAGACAGTAATGTCTGAAATTAAGTTTCAATTCAAAGTGAAGTTCACGCATTATGCTGAAATTATGCAGTCACGAGGTAAACAGGCCGTAATTTGCAACAGTGCATATAAAAGACAACTCAGAATTTTAAAACCGAGCACGAAATCAAAGACGCTGTCTTTATCAAACACTTTCCATTTTCTTTTGTCCTTACCAATTCACAGCGATAAAGTTAAAAATAATGGAACAAAGAGGTTTAAAACATATGCCCTTTAAATGTGATTTATTTCAAAAGGTATGTAAATAATCTTTTGAGGATTTTTAAGAGTAATCCAGAAATGTTTTTTTGTTTAAGCAGCTGTGTACTGCTATTTAACCTTAGCTTGTACCTTGTATGTTATCAAAATAAACTGTTTGAAAACAAGCTATGGCATGAAATGCTGACAAGGCCCTTTTTGCTTTATTTATGCTGCAAAAACAGCAGATATTTTACTGACACTTCATTCTGCCAGTGAGGATTAATATTTATTGTGTCCAGCAGATGTGTCATGAAACCATCACAACCCCTTTGTGAATCCTGCATGCGTGTGAGTCCTGCTAGAGGAGATATCTTAAGTCTGAGCCCCTGACCCAAACTAAACAAGGAAAAATCACTTTAAAGTTTAAGTAGACCCTCTAGGATGATTATTTATATCTGACTATCTATTGCTTCACTTCATAGGATATACTAAAAATAACACAGCTAATGGGATACCTACAACATCTTTTGTCAACTATCCTAGATCTGCTGAAAGTATTCAGTAAGACTAACCAGATAAAATTAAAACCAACTGATCAAAACAGCACTAAATGCCACTGTTTCAACTAGAGATGCACCAAGAATGGCTGTAACAACAATACTGGACTATTGTAATTTTTTACTATCAGGAATAATACAAAATGCTGTTCAAAGCCTTCAACTGATCAAAAATGCTGCAGCAAGAGTCTTTTAACTTTTAAGACAAGGCTTAAAACTTTCCTTTTTGACAAAACCTAAAGTTAGAGTGGCTTAGGTTACCCTGAGCTACCTCTATAGTTATGCTGCTATAGGCTTAAGCTGCTGGAGGACATCAGGGTCTATTTCTCTCACTCTGCTGAGTTCTCCTACTGTTCTTAAATTTGTATTGTTTGTTGTTAAGTTTTAACTTTATGTTCTCTCTGTCTTTTTTCTCTCCATAGTAGGTACACCTGGTCTTGCGTTCTGTTAGCTGTGACATCATCCAGGGGGTTAGATCATCTGTCATTACCATATAACATAGAAGGGATTCCTGGATCAATGTGTGCTTCTGTGCTTTTTTGTGTCTCTGCTTTGTCTTCTCTAACCCCCAGTCAGTCGAGGCAGATCCGTTCACACTAAGCCTGGTTCTGCTGAAGGTTTTTCCTTCCCCTTAAAGGGGAGTTTTCCTCTCCACTGTCGCTCCATGCATGCTCAGTATGAGGGATTGCTGCAAAGCCATTAACAATGCAGATGACTGTCCACTGAGGCGCTACGCTCTTTCAGGAGGAGTGAATGCTGCTTGTCAAGACTCTATGCAATCTGCAGGGTTTCCTTAGATAGGAAACTTTTTAACCAATCTGTCTGTTTGATTTAAATGAATTTGACTTTGGAAAGTGCCTTGAGATGATGTGTTGTGAATTGGCGCTATATAAATAAATTTAATTGGATTAATTTACTGATTTTTGGCTTGACTGGCCCTAACCGATGCAAGGTGCTACAAGGTTACCAACACAACAATCTGCTGCTATGTGGAGAAGGCTACGAGTTAGCTATTTTCAGTATCGGTCCAATGTTTAAAAGTAAGCCAGACTAAGCACAGTAGCTATCACAGGTCATTTAGAAGGGAACTAACACCTTAACCGGTACCTGAATGTCTCTGTTGAAGTAATAGGTTGAAATGTACTTTCTTGCACAGACAAATCTCTGAGAAACAGAAATTACATCAGCAGATTACACTGTATTGATTGCAACAAGAAAAACAGCATAAGTGTACTAAATGTTTATGATCTTAATGATTGTATGAGTAGGTTTGAACACAATTTACAACTAAAAAACTACAAACATGTTGCACTAAATCAATATGAAAAACATTTGTTGATCACAGTTTGACATGGATGTCAGTTTCATGCACTTTTCATGAGCTGTTGAGCTTTGGTAGTGACCCAGGTTTAGTATATATCTCCCCTGTTTTACCTCCTGTTTTGTACAAGAACTGTTTTCTTCAGCCACAGAGATAGATGTCAGCTTTGATTTCTCTTTCTCTCTTTAGGTTTCATTGAGTTTTTCTACTTAATTCACTGTTTCATCATTGATCAATGTTTTATCACTGTTTTATCTTGAGAACTGAACAATTGCCTAACCCTCCCTTTATCTGTGAACAGAGGACCCCTGAGGTTTACTGGATGTAAAAAAAAAAAAAGCTCTGAAATGCTGCCCACAATTTATGCCTCTTGGACATTGACCACTTTTCGTCAGCGCAGTTTGAGAGAGGTTGCGTACAGTGAGAAAAAGATTCACATCTTAAAACTAAGGATGCTTTTCCAATCTTCCCGAGGTAGGAGACAAGTCAATATTTAGCCTGAGGTTATTTAATTTAGACAAGCTGTTTGATTCATACATTAAAATTTCCAATTACCTGTCAAGAGTTGAGTGAGCCCAGAGGAGGCTGTTTTAATCATACAGCTTTATCAAACTCTTTAAATTGAGTTTAACGGGGATAGGATCAAACATTTTGCCTCAAGGAAGGTGATATCCCTTAATTTGGTGAAAATAGTCAACATTTAAAAAAATCTATGTTTGACTACTTATACATAATAAATACTTGACACCCCTTTTAGTTTCCATTCCTTTACCATAGTCTGATCTAATTAATGTAAATGTTAGCATGTATCTTGAAGGACTCATAAATTCCCCTGAGGGATAGATTCACCCATGCCCAGTGAGAAGTTTGCTTGCTTTAATCACTGGGATGAGAATCATGTGTAATTTAGGGCTTTTAAAGATGTAATTGAACAGTTTTTGTTCCTGCATGAAGTGACAATATAACTCTTTTGTTTGTTTTTTCACTGCTACAGGCACACACGGAAAACAGGTAGAAGCTTTGACTGCTGACTTTTGAAGCTTTAACTAAAGTGAGAGTCATTACTTGAATAAACAGTCAGTAGCACATTTGTACTAAACTGAATCACTCAGCGAGCCTACTGATGTTTCTACAATAAAAACTCACAGCACAATTATGTCTAATAAACTACCCACACTTTTCCTAATTTAAACAAATGTCACAAAAGCACACAATTGTACCGGAGCAGACCAAGTGAAAACTTGTGAATTGAAGACCCAAAGCGAAAACCACATATAGACAAGCGTTGGGAACGGGAAATCGGATTGTGCAAATATACTATTGAAAAACTGCACAAAAACATGCTTTACTCACATAGATTCCAAATAGACAAAATGGAAAGGGAATCCACTTTGACTATTTGGATGAATCTCCCATTGATCCATCCAAAAGTAATTGTTAGCTTTAGATATCCTTCTGTATATTAGCATTTGTTCCAGCTTTAATCACACAACTAAGACTGTCAAGTCCTTTCTAATTCCATCCAGCTGCCTTGGTCCACACATTTCTTCTAGCACCAGAACCCCGTGAGCTGTACCATCCTTCGCTAGCTAACCAAAAACGGCTAATAAATCCAAGGATGTGAAACTGCATTTATTACAAAACATTTTTAACAACACATTTAATTTTTGGTTTAATGGTTTTGAAAAAGGGAAAATGATAATCTACCTAGAGTTTGAGTATATCTGATGGGAGTTTCTGTTTCTGGGAATGTCCCTTACCAGTGACAGCTCCAAGAGGTCCGTCACCTACGATGATAGCCCTTTGCCAGGCTAGGAAAATCTCAGAGCAGCGAATTAAACACCCACTGACAGCAGATGAAAATATAATTGCCTGATCAAAACATCAGTCAGAATTCACGCTGCTATTCAGTTTAAGGCTGAAAGTGTTCAGAACAGCAATACCTGGCATCTCTGACTGGTTTAATATACAAGTTATATATCTGATATGGGTAAACTACTGTAAGTATATTAATAAGTAAACAAATCGTTCTAACCAACAATTCTTCCTCTGTGGGCAATAGTTTGGAAAAGATGGTTAATACTTGGACTGAATCATTGTAAACACATTAAAACTGGTTCTGGAATGGCTATAGCAGGTTATTATTAAACTTCTGGAATTGCCCTGACCCCAACCCTCCTTAGCTTTAAACCCTGTGCTTAAAAGTTCAGTCAGTGACAGGAAACCAGCCAGTTTATATTACAGCTACTATTCTAACAAGAAAGATTGTCAAATAGCAAGCCAGGAATATGCTGGTATCTTGCTAACACAATCAATTTCGGAGATTTGCTTTGGGAGGCATGGTATCCGAGTATCTCGTCCTACCCTTCAGTTTATTGCTAGCTCCCTGTGCCTTTAAAACATTTGTTGAGGCAATGTAACACCTCAGAGGTAAAGGTATTGGAATTTTGGCTAATCTGGATGACTGAACTCAGATAGCCAACTCTACGGAGCAGGCAATGGATAATAGTAATTCTGGTACACATTCAAATGCTGTTTTTTTCTTTGAATTCTGAAAAAAAAAAAAAAAAATTCTCACCCAGTAAATGTTCTTTCCTGGGCCTAGAAATAAGCTCAGTTTCAAGTTGAGCATACCTCATATGGTCACTCTGTGACCGTATATCACCGTTGTCTCACTCAGTTTCCATTGGGACGCAGACTGCGTTTTTGAACGATTGAATAGCTGCTGGACATGATGGCCGCTGTAACTGTAGCTGTAGTGCCACCAGGCTAAACATGCATGCATACCAGTGTTGGACATGCTTGCATGGGCAATATACATCACAGCATCTCCACAGGAGAGTGCTAATAACTGGCTCTCACATGTCTGTACATGTTTGTTCTTGGACAGAGCTCGGTCTTCTCACAAAGGGTTTCCCAACAGGAACAGTGTTTGTCAACAAGGTTGTGTCGACGCTGTCATTGCTTCCTTAATGGGGTGGGGTGCCCCAATCCTATGGCAGGGCAAGTGGTGTTGCTAGCAACACTCTTGGCTTTGAAACATTTTTGCCAAGCGCTGCAAAGAACCAACAACACAACAGTGATGTCTTACATAGAGAGATATGGCAGGACCTGCTTGTGTCCTCCGTCAAAGTTCTCACATCCTCTGTTGCTGTAATGCAGTGCACACTTCCTGTCAATCAAAACCACCAATATCCCAGCCCACCACCATTTGTAGGTTGAAATGCTCTCAAGGGAGGACCTTCTTATGAGAGAATGAAGACTGCAACCAGCTATGGTGTCACAGATTTGGGATCAGTTCGGCTGGGCTTCAGTGGACCTCTTTGCTACCTCAATGGACACTCACTGTCACGTGTTCTTTTCTATAACACAGCAGATTGCTCGACTGGGAGTCATTGCTCTAGCTCATTCCTCATCAAACATGCTCCCGTACGTATATTCAACTGTGGAATTTCTGTAGCTAGTCCTAGAGAAGGTCTGCAGACAGGGCTCCTTCCTGATCCCAGTGGTCCCACAGTGGCCAGCAAAGTTATAGTATGCAGAAATAAGCAGCCTGCAAGTAGCAGTGCCCTGGCGGGTCCCTCTTCTTCCTCAGGCAGAGGTAGAAATACTGCATCCATGCCCAGAACTGTGGCAGCCTCATGCTTACCTGTTCCAAGGTCCAATTTAACAGTTAAGGGCTTGCCTCCAGCTATGGTGGCAGCAATTTAGAGTTCAAGGGCATCTTCCACTAGAACCTTAAAAGCTTAATATGGCAGGCTTTAGGATGGTGGTGCAAGAACAGGAATATGGTTCCATTCCAGTTCTCTATTTTGTTATATTTTCTGAAAAGGGGTCAGCTGGCTAAAACCCAAGGGATGTGGTTCTAATGTTGGAGGTTCTTAGTAATCATCCAGTTGAACCAATTGAGTCGGCAGATATGAAGTTCCTTTCAAATAAAACCACTCTACTTTTGGCCCTGACCTCTACCAAGTGAAGCGACCTTCATGCACTGTCTATGCACCCCTAATTGCATCTGATGACTCTAGGGTCTCTTTATGGCTGTATGCAGTGTATTTACCTATGGTTATTCCAATTGATTACATTTCCATGGTTACTGGGGTCAAAAACAGAGCTGACTGCATCTACTGTGTCTGGTGTGTGCACTATACATGTACATCGACCACAGTCAGAGCATGTGCTTATCTGATTAGTTGTTTATCTGTTTGGCCAACCCAGCTAAGGGGAATGCTTTAACTAAGCAGATACTCGCTCATTGAATTGTAGAGGCCATCTCTCTGGCTTACAGCATTAGAAGTCTCCTCTGTCTTGTGGTTTGAGGGCTCACGCAACCAGAGATATAGCAGCATCCTGGACTCTCTTTAGAAGGAATTTTGTTAGTGAAATCAGTGCTGGTCATCACTGTACACTTTTGTTTGAGGTCTATTATGTGGACCTGACACCTTTGGTGGCCCACTCCGATTTATCTGCTGGGTCTGTGCAGCATTAGTCTGTCTAGTATTACCCAGGTTCGATGACTACTCAGTGGTCATGTATTGGTTTCCCCCACTGTATTACAAGCCTGTTGAGCCACCAGGCTTTACTTTCCACCACCGCCAGATTAAGAGCCATTTGTTCATTCATTTTAAATAAGTTTTTTATACACTAGTAACAGTGATACCAAAGCCGGTATATAGTACAGTTGTTAAAATAATCAATGTCTCGATATAATCGATATTACAAAAAATATTCAAAGAAACAGATTTGCGTCAAAATCAATGTAAACTGACCCATTCACATCTGCCCAAATTGTCGACAATCGATTGTCGAGAAAATTAGCCCATGTCTTCCCTGTAGCCGCTTACCTGACACAAATAATGAGCTGCTGATGGAAGTTTTTAAGAAGTAAAGATGTGACCCTCTTTATAAACAGATAAACAAAAGCATTAAGAAAACTTTTACCAGGCAGACAGAGAAGAAAAATTAAATGCTGAATGGTGCAGCTAGACAGTGTAGTTGTATCTCTCATGTGATAGAGATCAAATCTTCAGCTTTAAGCGATGGTTAGAGGTGTCTTCATTCAGGACACATGAGGGTGTGATATCCCATACTATATGTGTTGTACCTCTTTTCTGTCATTACAGGAAAAGAAGGTATAGACATAACATATTGTTAAAAATTATTAATACGTCAGTATACCATGTGCAATGCTTCCCACGTTAATCCCATTCAATTTTAATCAAGTTAGTCTGACAAATGTTCAACACTAAAAATTATTGTCTTAATGCATCTTCAAAAAAAACCTAATGAATAGGATTTTCAATTTCATAATCAGTGGCACTTCATCGTATTAACCCTCAGGCTTCATTATGTACATTTTGTCCACTTTTTTTTTTTTGCTTTGTTAGTGGAAATTACTGTTTTTTATAAGAAAGACTTTTGACAAAACAGTCTTATAAATCATCAAGAAAAAACTGAAAAAAATGTTTGTATTAACCTTTGCATGAATCCCTCAAAAAGCATTGACAAGTTTAAATAAGTTTTGTAAAAACTAAAAATGCTTAAAAGCCAGTAATTTGGCTAAACCCAAACAAACGTTTTTATATAGAAAACAACTATTTAGTGCTTTTCATAAAAAGGCAGCATCATGTAATCAAACTCATATTTAAAGGATTAAAATACTGATAATTATTCAGTATTTGATCATCTGGATTAGGACCGAATTTAAACAACAAAGTAGAAAAAAAAAATTTGTGCTATTTTTGTAGCAGCTTTTTAAAGTGGAAATTTTTATGCTTAATGTCTTAACAGAGTCAATCTTGATATCAATAATTAAACAACTAAATATTCTGACTAATCTTTTACACATTTAAAACTTAATAAAAACTTTTTTAACGTTGATAATAAGTAATCAAAAGGACATCTGAAGGTTAATATTGTCACAAATGTCGAATGTGTGGTCATTTTGAGAGCGCCGAAGTTGTCGAGACTGTTGCAGAATATAAACTGAAATAATGTTAAGCCATTCACTTTTTTTGTTGTGTTTTGATGTTAAGTTGAAATTTTAGTTCATAATGACTTTGAAGGATAGAAAATGTAAAAGATAGATGTGGATTAAGGATTTTTGAAGGATCGAAAGGCAATTCTTTCCACGGTCAGATTAATTTGGGATCAATATACATAATTATCATATAAACTGTATAATCTCTTTATGTTACTGATCCCATTTATATATTTCTTGTGTACAATGACAAGAACTATATGCTGTATTTCATCCCATTCCTTCAAATAACGTTGTGGTCAAGTCTAAAACCAACATATGCCTCATCTGCAGGTGGTCACAGCTGGACCCCCCATCTTACCATTTCTGAATCCATTTCACAAAGAATATTACAGAGATCTGAGCTGCTGTAAAATATTTCCCATTCTGTCTCATCAGTGGCAGGAATGATGTCTGGCATGGCAAACAGAGTAAGTGTAAGCTCCCTAAATAAAGCATGAAATTGACAGGATGCCTGTCTAAGTGAGGAAAGCACAGAGCCAGCGGCCCCTTAAGAAGCACACAGGTACAGCTGCTCACCTCCGGGCTTCACGCCTCCTATTTGGACTTCCATTAAAGCGCCCAGCGCTCTGACTCAATGTTTTTAATGCAGAAAATGACTTTATTTTCCATTATAAGGCCCATATTTAAAAATATGCCCACACAAAAGGCTGCTCATTTTTTCCACCCTTCCCCATGAATTTACATACATTGGGCCACTGAAGACGCATGTTTTGGCCCGTTTCAGAGATTTGGTCATGGTTGTGTTAAAGTGTGGGATAGAAAAGAGTAAGCAATTTACTTCACCATGAGCCGGCTTTCAAAACCTTGAGAACACCTGACATGTAGGTCATTTATAACCCTGCAGATGATTTGGTGACTGACATGTATATTGATGAAGATTTATGTCTCTAGATTCAAGATTGTGTGAGTATGTCTACATGTGTGTCTGATTGTGTAAAGTCGGAATTAGGTGCAACACACATTTCAGGAAAGCCTTTGACTCACCAGGGAACTGGTAGCTGTAGCTGGGTGCAAATCCAGTGTATCCACGACCATACGTTGCCACAATGTTAGGGTAACCTTTGTTGAAGAAAGAGAAAAAAAAAGAAGTTAAGGATACAGCTAAACCTTACCTATTAATTACATAACAACTCAGTGTATTATAGCGTGTATCTATATTTAAATAAAAATAAAATAAAACATACTAGACTTTTATAACTAGCAATGCAAAGCACTATTGCCCCCTACTAGTTTCTTTGTGTTGTAGATATTTTACGTAGATTTTGTATAAAAACATAGAAACGCAGCTAAAATAAGCCTTAGTCTTATCTCCAATTTTTCCCCCAAAGTTTTTAAAAGCCAGTATGGAGAGCCTTAATAGCTGAAGGTTGAAGAGCACTGTTTTATGTAGTGAATTTTGTTCCATTATTGTTGCAAGCAAAGAAGATGATTTGTAAATGGAAATTTGAATAAAAAAAAACAACACATTCTGTAAATGGAAATCAGAAAAAAATGCAATCCAAAAATTTAACATGGCAAAACCTCTAAATCAAAAAAAACGGTTTTGAGAGTTACTTTGGTGTTTTCTACGTTTTTATTTTTTCAAAACTAATTTTTTTTTCAAACATCTCTTTTTCAGATTACGTTTTACAAATTGCATTCTTTTAAAATTTGTGTTTCACAGATCCCGTTCTCTACACTTCTCACTCTTGACACGTTGACTGACCAAAAAAAATGTTGTTGCTAACGTCCATGCAGACAAATAAAAATGCGTCTTTGCTCCTCACTCCAGACAGCCCACCCCCGGAAGTGAAGAGAATGTGATCTGTAGTACACAATTTAAAATAATGCAATTTGTAAAACTCAATCTAAAAAAGAGACATTTGAAAATATAAAATTTGAAAATATGAAATCTATAAAAAAATTAAAACTAAGATTTAAAAAAAAGAATTAAGACAAAATTCTTTTTAATTTTTTCTTCTTCAAATTTTCATTTACAAAATGTGTTTTTTTCTTGCATCAATATTGTAACAAAATTCACTCCATATGTTTCGGGACCATGTCTTGGTAGGTTCCAGATGATGGAAGTGCTCCATGAGAAGTTTGGAACGTTGTTTAATAACCTAGCCCTTCTTTAAATTTCTCCAAAGCTTTATTCTTAACCTGTCTGCAATGTTCCTTGGTCTTTGTGATGCTGTAGGGATACTAATGTTCTCCAGCAAACCTTTCAGACTTTCACAGATTAGCTGGATTTATACTGAGATTACACTACACACAGGAGATGTCTATTTACAAATTAGGTGACTTCTAAAGGCAGTTTGTTGCATTGTAATTTATTAACAGGTATCACATTTAAAATAGAGGAATAAATATGCATGACACCATTCAGATTTTTATTGCTAACACTTAACAGTTAAGGATTATTTTGGTCCATCACATAAAACTCCCCACAAAGGGCACTAAGAATCGTGGTTATAAAAAAAGTGAAGAGGTTGGAGGGGTATGAATACTTTCTACTGCAAGCCATCCACAGCTTTAGGGAATCAGACCAATGTCATTTAACATTGTCAAAGAAGTTTTCTCATTATCCTCAAAAAACAACAACATGTCTGAAATAGCACAGAACAAGTCTCACATTTGGGACTAGAGTTGGTTCCTTTGTTTGAAAAACAGTTATAAGCAATGGGAGATTTATTTGTGTGCTTCAAACCTAATAAAGCCATGTTGACTGAAAACCATTCCTTGTAAGCGGAGTTTAACAACAAGCAGCTCCCTCAATCAAAGGTTGCCTTCCACAGCCGTGTGAGCCTCTGATCACGATCATGCTGCTGTTGGTGCTTTGGCTAAAGACTCGGTACTGGTGTCAGAGATGTCAGTGATTAATTTTGTCAGTAAAATTTTACAAGGATAGCTATAAAACTAGAGCCTACCCTGCTCTTTCAAGAGAGGAAAATATGATCATTTAAATGCCAACTATTACTAACTTCTTAAATTTTACACATTCTTATAAGATTTATCCATTCAGTTACAAATCGAAGCTTCAGAACACATTGTGTTGTTTTCTTGCTTATGCATTTTCCTCTTCGTGTATTTTTTTTTGTTTGGTTTACATCTTTATTAAGGCTGGTAATTGAGGGCTGGCGTCCGATTTGCTACGGTTAGAAAGCAATGTACAAACACGACTACCCTTCTCTTTTTTAAATGGCAAGTTCGTTTCCAGACTTTTGTTAACCACAAGCTCTCAGGCATTTTTATAGCACCATGTAATAACATTTTATAGCAGGCTCCTGGAAATGATGCTGCACCATTGCAGAAAAGGTTCATGTTTAAATATGGATAGATATTTATTGGAAGTAAAAGCACCTGAAAGCATGACATTTAGATATAATTTAGTTTTATTGGTTGAGTCAGTGTTGTACCATTAATTAAAATGACATTAAAAGACAACATTTTTTTCCACAGATATGATTTAAATGTTAACGGGGTCACCAGCGCCTTATTTTATGTACATAAGCCAATCTGTTCAGAAAAAAAAAAAAACATCAAATGAGAGCATCTGGCTTTGGCAAAAACAACTTAATGGACAGTTTAATACTAACATGGATTCTTTTAAACACTCTTTTAGAGCAGGCCAGACACAGCTGGGGATACAATGATCATAAAACTAAAGCTTTCTATCAAATGAGGCCATATAAATTCTACCAAATAATAAAAGTTGTCCAGACCATTCACAGTGCTTCTGGAAATATAGCTGAGGTGTAAAAACAAAGTTTATTCTTTTTCAATATTCGGACTTTCATGTGGTTTAAATATTTCTTTAAATCTAACCTCAAATGTACAAAAAAAGAACACAAAAGATTTTACTACATCATTTCACTGAACAAAAACCAGAGCAATACATCAAATGAGAAAATCGTGTCATAAGTGCACGAAAAGCAAAATACCTCCATGCTGCTTTTTTAATGCTTTTTTTTTTTACAGGAGAAAAGAGGGAGTGTAGGAGCCAGGTGCAACTAATAAAATGCTTAATTAAATCAAATGTTTAATTGATCATTAGCAAATGTGACCACCTCTGAAAAAGTAGAGATTTTTGGCAGCCTGATCGGTCTGAAGCACACATCTGTGTGACAGCACACAGACGAGGCAGCAATAATGGTCTTAAACAGACATTTGAAGCAGTACATCAATCTTTGAAGAGTTGAGATTCAAAGTCTATCATTCCACATTGCAAAACATTTTGCAACAGGTGACAGTTACCATCTTGAGTTACCTTGTCTCAGACTGTACGGTACCTCAGTGAGCAGGTTCAATGTTAAAGGTCATAACAAAAGAGTTAGAAGAATACTGAATAAGTATGGCTTGTATGGAAGCATTGGCAGCATGAAGCTTTTTCTCTTCAAAAGGAAAAGTGTGACATGGTCTAGATCTGCAAAGGTGGATCTCAAGCAACCAAAGGACTTCTAGAAGAACATCTTTTGGTCAGACAAAAGGAAGGTAGAAGTATCAAAAAGTAGCTGTAGCAATGTTTGAGCACGTTTTTCAGCTGCCGGCCAACAATGAACTTCTCAATATACTGGACTGAAATGTAAAGCCGTCTGTTAGCTGAAGCATTGGTCATAAAATAGGACAACGATCAAATAGGAGCAACACATTTACAACAAAATTACTGAAAAAGAAAAGAATTAAAGGGGACGTATAAGGCTAAATTCACTTTTTTAGCCCTTAAATACTTGGAGTCTTAGGAGTACAGCAAATTTAAACCTAGTTTGTCAAGGTACTGGGTAGATATCTTTGTTACGCAAATATTTTGTTTGGGTCACATTTTTCAAGCAGTTCAGTTTTTCTATTCTCTAATATGTTTTTTTTTTTTAACAATTATGTCCAAGTATTTGCATAGGAACAATTGGTAAACAGACTTCCTGTTTACCAATTTCGCTAATTGCAATGTTGTAGTCCAAGCTCAAGGACGCCAAAGGTACAAGTGGATAAGAGAAATTGTTCGATGTTGGCTGTATTAACCCACAAAACCCTCGTTAAACTCTCCCCCAGCATCCTACAAAAAGAGACTGCAACAAAACGAGTTGTTCCCAGATGCACCTCAGAACAGGGGCAAAAGAGGTGCTGTGGGGCAACATCCATCCATCCATTTTCTAACATGTCTATCCCTTGTGGGGTCGTGAAGGGTGCTGGTGCCTATCTCCAGCTGTCAATGGGCGAGACGGCGGGGTACATCAGTCTATCGCAGGGCAACACAGAGACAGACAGTACAAACAACCATTCTCGCACACAGACTCACACCTAAGGAGAATTTAGAGAGGCCAATTAACCAAACAGTTTTTTGGACTGTGGGAGGAAGCCGGAGTACCCGGAGAGAACCCACGCATGCACAGGGAGAACACGCAAACTCCATGCAGAAAGGCCCAGGGCAAGGGTAGGAGTAGAACCCAGGACCTTTTTTGCTGCACAGCAACAGATCCAGTCAAAGGCCTGATCTCAACCTCATTAAAAAGCTCTGGTGAGACCTAAGGAGAGCTTCGCAAATATTTGCACCCTCAAACTGAAGCAACAATGTATAACAGAGTGGGATACCAATTCCTCTACAAAGACGTGACAGAGTGATTAGGTCATACAGAAATGATGACTCCAAGTAAATAATGCTAGAGTTGGTTCTACAAGGTTAGTAATGGAGTGCGTTTTTCACACAAGGCTTTTCCAAGTTGACTGTGGTAGAATTTGCTGGGTCTTTTTGTAGACTTGAAGTGGTCTTTAAATAATGTTAAACCTTTAAGGAAAATGTTTCTCATTTCAGCAAATACATTTCTTTAATTATTTGTATCTGCTGGGAATGGTCGCAGGTTGCTAACTTTGTTAATTCTGAGTTGCTGCTCTTTTCACTTTACTGTCTATGTAGCTAGTGTTAATTCTTTTTTCATACCATGTGCAATGCTTTCCATTTTAATCCCATACAATTTTAATCAAGTTAGTTTGACAAATGTTCAATTAAAGTGAGGTACTGGGACAACTCTAAATGATGTACAGGAATTCTAAATATTTCCTACTCTATTACTGGCAAGCCGAAAGATGGACCCAAAAGATTGATCCAATAGGTAAGTTACCAAATAATACAGTATATTCTTTATTTATCATCCCTTTTAGTGAAAGCTTGTAAGTAAATAAAGTTATCGTGCATTTTGAACATCCCACATTCTAACATGGGGACAACTTATGATTTGTAAACCAAAGTCAGCGACTTCGAAAAATCCCTGGGTGTCTGATGAGGACAAAAGAGGAACCGGTGTCATTAGAAATATTTAAGAGCAGCAGATGCATTGTTCATCTGCTGTCATGATTCTTATTATGACCACAGACCAACCAGTTAATTAGCTGGACAGTTTTCAGACAGAAGCAGCTGTGGGCAACATATTGAGAGAGGATATGAGGGAGCAGCCATTGGATAAAGGAAGAATAAGAAATCTGAGAAGAGTAAAAAGGGTGAGTTAGTGAGTCAGAGTGAAAGTCAGAAAGGATGGGGAGATCATCAAGAGTAATATGAACACAATTAACCCCTCTAATTATGGAATCTGCGTTAGTCTTTATTTGTTTTCCTCAAGCCATTCTCGCTATCAATGATTTCTCTGTACTAAACTACTAGGGAAGGTGCAGTACTTAGGGCTGAGAATGCAGTCGTAATAACTCTGTCCTCACTGAATGCAAAATATAGCTTAGAAATAGACCTTAGAAAACCTTTTAGGCTTTTGTGAATTCAACATGCTCTTTTCCACCAGTTTGATAAAGTATTACTTTTCTGCATCGTAATTTTTACCCTGCAAACTGGATAGGGCAAGGTTCAACCCCAGTCTCACAAGTAAGAGTATTTAAAAGAACAGATACAACTGCCTTCCTCATCTCTCTTTTAACCTATTAAGACCATAGTTTCAGAGCACATTTTTCTTTGAACCTTTTAATGGCAAATTATACCTGTTTATAGTTGTTCACAACACAAATAGACCTCCAAAACGAGAGCTGCACCACTCAGTTCTGTGGCCGACTTCCCGTCTCTAGTTTTTGTAAAGCTTTGATGTGCTGATAACATTTTTTCATAAACACCAGTCTGCATTCTTTAGAAATGTAGATCCTCTGACATTTCCAGAAGGTATCTCAGTGATTTATCTGACTTTCTACTTAACACCTCAATTATACTGAAAATAGTTTGACTCTTTTTTTTACTCAGTAACAACTTCCACATTGTCAGTGAAGATTGTCAGTGAAATCTGATAGCATTTTTGTGAGGTGCGTTCAATGACCGGAAAAATATATTGTTTTACTCTCCAATGGCCAGTCACCAGTCAGGGCCAATCAGGCTCATAATCGGCCGATACCAGTCAAAGGCTTTATTTCTTTGGTCTTCTGTCACTATTTTAGTATTTTACAAACCAAAAATACCCGCTAGCCTAATGCTATTAGCTTCCGGATAACATTTGTTCTTCCCGGATCCGCGACTACGGTTCGTTTCAAACATAAGGTTTGTTTTGTTTCGCTCCACCATCGTTTGATAGTGCTACGAGCGTTATTACCACATTAATATGGAACATTGATGTCAATTTAATGCTGTTTTTGTATACCTGTAGGATTAACCAATTTTATCGGTTGATCGCTACAGCGACCCCTAGCTTCTCAAAAGAATAATCACATTAATAAAATCAAGCGTTCCAAAAGTTTACTGATTTTTACTGGAGAAATCATTCTTTAAAATGTTATTTTATCAAATAATATTTGTTTAACTCATGATATGCATTGTGAATGGGTTGAAACACATACCAAATGTTTGGTTCTTTAACTTAGATCTGCAGTGAACCAGATTTCACTGAATCACTCTGATGATGGTTTTCAACCATTTTATTAGACTTTTTGTTTCTTTTGTGTGTACATAGTTCCTTAGCTCCTTTTTATCTTCCTTTTGCTAAGTAGTTTAGTTAAGTTTTACTAGCCAAGTAGAGAGGATTTGTTGATTGAAATGCAGATAAACAGCATTTTATAGTGATGTTCTCCGGATGTTCATTTTATTTCTGTTAATAAATTCTTGAACTTGAAGAGAAGTTATCACTCCTTTATTCCATAGGTGTGCTGAGTTTGCTGTTAAAAGAACGCCAGTGCTTGAATCATTCCTTTCAACTATTGTCCCAATATCAGCCCTTGGGCTGATATTCACCAGATAATACCTAACAGACAGAAAGTTATTTATTAAACATTAAATCACTTTAAACAGTGTGTAATAGCACAACACCTTCCACAAGCTGATTTTTTTCAGTGCATCTCTATCCGTAACACAGCTATTTAGCCAAATGTCACACAAACACACTTTTATCTGTTAGCGATTCAAAACTTAAAAGATTCTTGCATCAATGGGTAAGATAAAGTGTAGACAATATACAAAGATGCAACAAGTAAACCATTTGTCTAATGAAAAAAGTAAAAAGAACCCAGGAAAGATAAGATATGGTAGTTCTTTTTTTCTTCTCTGATCTTCCCCTGATCTTGGCCTACAACACTGTAGTAAACTCTACTACAGTACAATAGCCAGAAAATAAACAGTTTTACTCACCATAGCTGTTGACTTAAAATAAATTAATCCTTCTGTCCAATAGTTGTAATTTCCCCCCTTATCTTTACTATTATCCCAAAAAGTTTAACTGTGGTCATAGCTCCCAAAACAGTTTAATTTGCTTTACCATTATTGTATAGTTTCACAGAAGCAGCTAAGGCTTTTAAAGCCTTTTTTTTTTATCTTCCCCACAGCCTTTTCCAGTACAAACAGTATGTGGCCCAACAGTAGAACTACTTGAGCCAAAATGACTCTGTAATATTCACCAGTTGGCAGTCTCAGAATAACACTGTGTATATCTCCAATGTAAATCGTCAGTAGGGGGGATATACCCATTAACTACAAATCAAATCATGCTTAGATGATTAAAGTACCTATACGAGGGATCTCTTGTATTACTTTTGTTTTTTGGCAAAAAGTAGTCCAATAAAATGAAATCATTATTTTGTGCATTACTGGGCTGTACAAGCCTTGATGCAATGCATTTCTAGTCAGGGACTATCTGCATGACATCTGGATGTTCTTCTTGTGCATGTACTAGTTCCCCCCAGGTTCTTCCTCCCACCATCCAAAAATATGAATGCTAGCTTCATTAGTCACTCTGAATTGTCCTTTGTTGTAAGTGTGTGCATGGTTGCTTGTCATGTGAGTCTAGGTGTTGCCATGGGATAGAAGGTTGACCTGCCCAGGTTGATCTCTTACCACTTAAAGCTATATTCGGTAATCCTGTTCAAAAAACACTTTTTTGTTATACTGGGTGAAATGGCATTCCATCCTGACAGTAGTCAATACATTATGTATTCAGAAAAACGAGGTTAAAAAAATAAGAGCTGTGTGAGCTGCAGGTAGGGCTGTACGATTTTGAGTTTCAAAACTGGGATATATTTCAATCGTAATTGCTATAGCGATTTAATTTGGACTTTTTTCTGCATTAACCACAATCAACAAAAATACCCTGTAGAGAAAGTTGTTTGTAAACAAGGCCTATTTAAAACAAGAAATGTAACTGTTTTATTAATCAGAATATTCTTATTCAAGAGAATAGCTTGTTGAGTTGGACATCAATCCTTGTTGAACATAAAGTGCAAATGCAACCAACAAACAAGTATGTATTAAACAGTTTGACCAGCTAGTAAGATTCCTGAAAGTTTCTGATAAAAAAAGTATGGGTATATAAACGCTAAAACAAATAATACAATTAGATTATCTCACTGGTGCAACTCTCTTCCCTTCAATGTGGAGGCAAACCCACTTTAAACATATTACAGACACCTAAAGGACATGTCTTATCCATTAATTGTTACATAGGCAAAAATTGCAGACCTGTGCAATTTGGAAATACATTTTTTAAATTGCGATTATATTCCAAATGCGATTAATTGTGCAGCCCTAGATGCAGGGCTGTAAAAACTCTGACCAACCCACTGTCGTTTGCACCGAAGGACAGGGATTGGTCAGAGTACCCCTAAAAGAGGTACATTCTAAATATTGGGTTGTCATAGTAGAAGGCTAGGATATTTTGATCTATGTAAGATATCTTATTTTATAGTGCATTTACTATACATCCCTAGTGTTCTAGAAGTCTGCCCCAGGGGTATGATATACACACCCATGAGTCCATCTCTGCAGCATGAAGGAGTCTATAAATCTGTAAAAAAAAAAAATACATATATTTTGCATGCCTGGGCATTTTTGTGCCTGCATGCAGGAAATGTGCATGTCTGGTCTGAGCATGCGAATAGACGCTCTGTTCTGTATGCTCCGTGGGCTATGCCAGCTGGAATCAGAAAGGTTGACCTTGGTCATAAATATCTAATCAGTGTTTGCTGTCCATGAAAAAGTTCAATTTATTCCTGACCCAATGGGAAAATGCCTCAGCCAGAGCCTCTCTTGCAGACAAAACGAAATTCAACTCTGAGAGGCGGTGAGGGGAACCTTAACCTTATTTGGATGAAGTAGGACAGAGGCATTGCCTGAAAAAAATAACAGTTCTCATCATCTGCTGATGAGAAGTCATCACCAGGAAGCTACAGATGGATAGCTTTCACAAAAAAAACTCATTGTTTGTTTGGTCTGAAAAGAACTGTGATATGGTACAATGAAAAGCCATCACAGCCAGCAAAGTATTGGATATTATGTGTTTGATACTGTCTTACTGTCAAACTGAATAAACGCCTGACTGAAATTGTTGGCTCAGATACCACTGCTCTTGATTCTACCCTATTTCAACATTTGCTGAAATGAAAAAAAAAAAAAAAAAACAATACATTATAAGATGTTACAAAGGGAATTTCAAACCACATGCATGCAACATGGAAAGGTTCTAAGATACATGCATGTATGCTTCAAGTCCCAGTATGTGTAAAATAACAGAAAGAAAGCCAGGAAGAAATTGTAAAATATAGAGAAGGCAGGGGATAAGTTGTTGTCTCACTTAATGAAGCTTGCTACTGTGCCTGGCCTGGTGGCGGCCTCTTAGTGCTCTTATTTGCCTTATTAATATGCATGCTAATGTACCTATTTTATGGCCCAACAGTTCTGATTCACTTTAAAATCAATTATCCATCTGGTACACCCATACCTCGCGCGGGCTCAAATGTGTATTAATTTCAGCAAACATACATCGGCACAACACAATAAAGATAAATGCCTCGATTAGAGGCAGTAAACAAAGGAGCTAGGGATGGCTTTAATGAGATTTGGCACAAAAGGAGCTTACACTTTCTTAAATAATGAGCCTAGGGTCCCTTTTTCCAAATGCAAATTGTATAAAGGAATGTTTCGCTGTCCTTGTTCCAATTTCATTTAGATAAGAGTGTCTCCAAACAAGTTGGCTGTTAATATTCTCACATGAGCACATCACTGCCTTTCTGCCTGGCATCTCCCAGCGGAGGGAAAGAGTGCTCTCCTCTGTGCAGACACTTTAGTCTGTAATAAGTTCTGAAAAGTTCACTGTGCTTGTTAAATACTTCGACCAGATGAGATGGAGCTGGAAAAACGGCTTAGATAGAGTTGACAGACGCACTTGGCTGGACTGATCAACTGTTTTACCACCAACAACTGTATAATCACTTTCACAGAAAAGGTCACGCACGCAGTAACTGTGACAATTTAAGTAACTTTGTGCAGACAAACGATGAGATAAATGTGTGGACAAAGAGCGGATATAATTAATTTACTGCTTTTGAGAGTACAACAATTGATGTTGATTTTGAGAAATTGCAAAACAAGAAAATTCTGAAGGAGACACATTTTTTTCAATAAACCTTTTAAACCCCTTGATTACTGAAATTATTCATTCTAAAGCTTCGTTTCAGTTGCCCCTTTCAGTTTAAAACTTAAGCAATTTTTTTCTTTTCAACACTTGCACTTTATTTAATTTTGTATGCAATATTTGAGCAATTCAAATGCTTGAAAAGGTACAAACATGATTTAACAATGCCGTTCATCCCTATGAGGAGAGTATCCCAATATAAATCCACTGCATGTGGATTTGTGTACATTGGAATAGGATGTTATTATATCTTGGATTTTGCTTAACAGCAGAAAGAAAAATGTTTCCTTTGTGAAAAGAGTGAAGAAGAAATAGCCTAGATTATATTCAAAATGTCCAGTGATAACAACTGTTTGGTGAAACATGATCTGATGTAGGGATGGACAATAATTCAATATCAATATATATCGTGATATAACTTTATTCAATAAAGATGATATGACATTTCCGATATTTCAGTCTATGATTACAGAATTTGCCACTGACTGAAGTTCTGGGTTTTATGTAATTTTGTTTTATTTTTTAAAGCAACTATTTCTTAAAATTTTATACTAGAGGAGTTTTATGAACATTGCATAATAATTGTCATCAGCTTGTACAGGTATCTGTTGTGGGAATTATTTTCAGTCTTTCTGAAGTTTTTATTTTGTATATATTAATGTCATAATTATGTCGTATGGACCAAACCAAAAAGTTTTGACCATATCGTCCAGCCCTAATCTGATGACTTACTTATTTGTGTATTTTGGCCTTTAGACCAAAAGAAAGAAATGGTGACCTGAATCATTATCATAAGAGATTATACAAATGAATGTAGCTACAGCTCCCTGCCTGTTTTTATTGTTCTTATGTTTAAGAAAAAAATAATAAATATTTTTTTCTCTCTGTTATGTGAAACATAGCAAAAACCTAATTTAAAAATAACTACATTGTTATCTCTTTAAAATGGAAAATTATCTAGTTGTAGTAAAAATGCTAAAGCAGTAGCTTTGAATTCATGCGCTTCAGGGGGGAGGAACCATTTGCAGGTGCACCGTTCGCTTTTTATGGAAAAAGACATTAAGTGATGGCAAATCCATTTGGTTTAGCCATACAATCAAATTATATGCATATGGAATGTGAACGACAAATAGATAGCTAGGTAGATAACTAGACAGACAGACACATAGCCAGATAGATGGGAGGTGAGTAAGGGGGCAGGGAGGCAGAGAGTGCAATGGTGTTAAATAAAAAGGGACACAGGCATTGGCTGGATGGTAATGAAGAGGGGTGGGTCGGCAGCTGAGGTCCCTGTAGATGAGATCTCTCTCTGACATGTGTGTCCCCTTCATTACCCATTAAGGGGGGCACAGTGATGAATCCTTAATATGACATTACACCAATTTTCCTCTTCATTTAGTCTGCTAATGTGCTGGTCTGCTCCTATATGCCCAGGGGCTGCCTGTACCAGACTCAACCCGAAATAGACCACAGTGGCCACCGGTGGCACACCTTGAAGCAGCCTAATTAGGGGCAGCAACCACCTAATAGAGCTTTCCAGATGAGGGTTAGTTTACTTAGTTTGTTTTTTTTTTAGCAGGTAGTAACTGATGGCTGAATGAGGTGTGTAGCTGACACTTTATTTGAGACATCTACTGCGGACATTTGATCACGCTAACGATAATCTTCAATGCAAGTTATTGAGATTTTATGAAATAAACAAAAACAAAGGAGCAGATGATTATGAAGTACAAGGAAGATAATTCATGGCCTTTAAAGTTTTTTCGGGAAAAAATTCAGATTAGCATTTTATCCCCCGCACCCCCACCCCATGTGTAATTTTATGTATAAAGACAACTCTTCTTTGAAGGCCTCAGATGTTTGTTAAAGAACAGTAGTGAACGACCAGTATCATGAAGACCAAGGAACACAGCAGATAGGTCAGGGAGAAAGTTGTAGAGAAGTTCACAGCAGGGTTAGATTATAAAAAAAAAACATCTCAAGCTTTGCACATGGCCACACGCAACACAACTCAATCAATCATGCAGTAATAGAAGGAGTATGGCACATCTGAAAACCTATCAAGATGTCACCATTCATCTAAGCTGTCAAGAAGACAAAAGAGAGCATAAATCAGAGAAGCAGCCCAGAGGCCAACAGTATCTCTGGAGGAGATGCAGAGATCCCCAGCTCAGGTGAAAGAATCTGTTGACAGGACATATATTATTCATGCACTCCAAAAAGCACTAGTCCTTTTTTTTTCTCCTCCAAAAACCATGTAGGGGACCCAGAAAACATGTGGGACTAAGATAAGACCAAAACTGAACTCTTTCGAGTACACGCTAAATGTTCTGTGTGGTGAAAAGCAGTGCAGAAAACCCTAAACACACCATCTCCATGTTGACACACAGTGATAGCAACGTCATGCCGTAGAGCTAAATACTGAGTAATCCAAGATGAAAACCTGTTATTTTTGCAACAATTCTTCTACTTTACAACTATTCACTACTTTGTGTCAGGCTTCCACGTAAACATCTCCATTGAATACAATAAAGTTTGTGGTTGTAATGTGACAAAATGTGAAATTAGTGCACCCAGTGTGTGTATTCCTGCTTGCAAGTTACAGCGAGAGTAGATTTGAATCCAACTTACTCAGCATGCCCATCCCCAGCATGAAGGCATCCATGGTGTAGGGCAGACCCCGGGCTCTCCCTCGCGTACCTGGTGGGAACATCACCTCCTTGGGCTGGGCCTTCTTACATTCTACCTATGTACACAGACAAACACAGACACACAGATGCACACACAAAGATAAACCATTAGACTGTGTAGGTACACAAGAAGACAGATCTGACAGGGCTGTCTCAGCTCTTAAAGCTGGTTTTGTGTCTGACTCACACACAGCTAGACGTTTTCCATAGGCGAGAGAGAGAGAGAGAGAGAGACAGGAAAAAACACCACTAAGTCAATCTGAGCTGCTCGCTGCCCACATTTTAGAGAAAAGACTCGAAGGAAAACTTAAAATCGTGCTCCTCCTGTATTAAGGCAAAGGTTATTGCTCCAGTGAGCATGTGCCCAGAGCCTCAGGGAAATACAAGCTAAAGACTTTTCAGAGTTTTGAGACATCAGAGTAGGAGCGGCTCTGTTTCGACAATGCTCTTAGCAGCAGATCTTCTTTTAGGAGTTAAACATTAAAATAACCAAAGAAGTAATACTTGCAACAAAAGCAGTTTAATTCGGGTTTTGCAAATGCGGTCTTTCAGATGGCAAAAAAGTTTTTTTTGTGTTTTTTTCTGTATTCTTGGAGTTGAAGTCCCCAGTGTCCCACAGCCTGATTCCACCTGCAGCACTCATCTGTTCCCTGCATTTATTCCTCTCACTCTACTTCTCACACATATACAGGTTTGCTCATTTCCCATCTCACAAGACTGACATCCCCTCCTCCTACATAACACATATCAAATGAGGGATGTGACAGGGGCAGATGAGGGGAAGAAGAAAGATGAGAGTCCTATTTACCACGTATCCATCCTATCTGCGGGAATTATAGCAGTTGACGGCGTTGCCTCGGCCCTGTGTCTCTCGGTTGTTCTTTGGTAGGCTGAGTCCGTTCACCATGCTGCACAATCTATTTGCTCCACTGCCTGCTTGGCATCAGCCTGTCCATCTGTTTGTCTGTTTGCCTCCTGGCTCTCGCCTGCTTCTCCCCACTGCCTCCACTTAAGCGGGGCTTTCTCGGCTGCCGCGATTCACATGTCATCCCGGCCTGCTGCACAAGACAGGCTCCTGCACCAGTGCAGCGTGCACATCAACTTAAGGTATAGCTCGACACCCCGTATAAATAGGTCTGCAGCTCCTGACAAGCCAGTGGCGAACATTATTATTCACGCAGAGCGATAGGCCCAACATGCTACCGCAAGTTGCCAAACTGAAGAAATACTTCATGCCTTGAGAGGTTTTCCTGCTGAATCGATAGTGTAACGAACGCTGTATACTACATCTAGCCGAGAACAAGACATGTAAAAAGAGAACACTAATGAAAAAAGGTTTCTATCACAGAGGGGAAGTTGCTGCGTTGCAAAGCTGTGATTTGTTGCTGTTAGCAGGCCCTTTTATTTGAAGCAGACCGACTAAAGTACACAGTTCCCTCAGCCACTTTGTAGCTGTCACAGCCACTCTGGCCTCCGCATTCGCCTGGTGCGGTTTGACATTGTGCTGAAGAGAGCGCAGGCAGTCCTATCGTCAAGAGAATGACCCCTGGCATGGAAGCAGGAGCTGGCTGGGACAACTTGAGTGTGTTGGAAATCTCAGCACACTGCTGGGATTTTCATATGTTCACATGGCTGGGTGACAAATACAGTCGAGTTCCACCCACGCCGCAGACACGCTGCCGTCTGATCAGCCGTCCTACTGTAACCCCTGCCACTTCCAGCGAGTTGGACGCTCAGGTGGCCTGCTGGGGGTAAGACAGAGCCCCGAGTGTGAGTCATGCCTACATGCTCTCAGATACGAGTCTTTGATATTCAGAGTGAGGGCTCCTTGTCATGGATTTAAAAAAAAAAAAAAAACAGTCAGAAGCCAAGATCTGTGGTGGTGTGAGCGTGTGGGTGTTCACCTGCTTCACAGACAGAGAAGTGTGTGTGAGGGCGGCAGGCAGGAGCTTTCAAGAGTCAGCTAAGTTAAAGTAAAAAGGGGGAAAAAAAAGGGAGAGAGGACACAGAGACAATTCAGCGCCTGTCAATGAAAAGCTACAAAAGGTTCAGCAACTGTGAGGACGGAGATTCAAATTTTGCCAAGTGGAAAGTTTTAGCGGCTGAACCTTGAGCGGCTTAAGAACACTGTGTGTACAGGTTTTGGCCAGAAGTGTTTCCCAGAATTATAGCTTGTTGAACTTGTCAAGGACTTTTGAATTTATAAAGTCGCTGCAATAATGTGCTGCGGAAAGTCCTGGTATCTGGCGCCACGATATAAACATCAAGGTGGCATTGTGCAGCCCTGTGCCCTGTTGGGAATGGCAACACCCCATTAACCTGCCTTGACTTTGTGGGGAAGGGGATAAAATTTAACAAAGGAGAAGGGCAGGGGAGCAGTAGCAGCCTCAAGTGAACAGGTATAGCTTTAAACCATTCAGCCACACAGTGTTTACAAGGTAAAGTTATCTCAACTCGAGTGCTTTTAACATAAACTGGATTCTTTCTGTGCAGCACAGATATACAGCAGTAGAGCTAAAAACCTTTCATTAAGTAATATTGACCACTGTCCATGACTGCCTGCATGCAACGAAATACCTCCTAAAAGTAAGGCACTCATTAGACCAGCTGTGTCGGTAAGACTTCACTACATACTGTAATGCATCTTAAGGCTTTAGATGTCCAAGCAACTCGCAGCACTGTTTAACAAGGCTATAAAATAATCCATGCTGGCATCAGGCCCAAAAACAGTGTGTGGTACAAGAGGACAGATGTTGACAAATAGAAGTCAGAGTGGTCCTCTGCTTGCAAAATCCTGTTTGGTATTTAAGCATTTAGTAACACACATGCAAAAATAATCACCAAATACTTTACTCTAGCAATTATATATCCAAAACATGGACAAAGAAATATGAATTGCATCTTAACCTGAGTCTAATATTTTGGAGAAACTGCCCCTAGCAAAATTATTTCTATTTCTATTTATGTTTCTGTTGTCACCGAAATGGCAGAGAAAATGCTAGAATGAGTAGCTTGTTTGAATTGTATAGGATAGATTCCTGCTGTCGCTGCACATTGCCAGCTACATGGCTTAAATAAGGCAGGCATCTTATGTGCGAGCCCATAGAACCGCTGTAGACGTTTATACTTGACACGGATGTAGGTGCAGTACTCTCCAAAAACACAGGGGGCAGTACTCAACATAACAAGTGGAATTGCTATAAACAAGAGAAGAAATAGCTGACGTCACACATCCAAAATGGCCGCAGCCAGTATTGTAAACAATCACGAAGAATAGTTAGTGTGTTTATGGCAGCTGAACAAAAATAAACAAAGGGTTAGAGACGGAGAAGATGTTATGTTCACCCGTTGCATGAAGATGTGAAGATGGGGAATGCAGCTTGTTTGTAAAGCCCATAGAGATCTTTTCTTAAATACAAGGTTTAAAGACACTTTACTAAAAGCTGATTGCTTTACACACTGTGTGTTGTTGTTTTAGACCTGATTTACGCAGCAAGCGATGGAAAGAAGAGTCAAAATCCTTGTTTGTACCCACAAACTTAGCCAATAAACTGATACCTGAAAGTATGCCAATAATTTGTGTATGTTGTTTTCAGTCGCAGAATAAACAGTAACAACCCAGTATTTAACAAAGTTGTGCCATTTGAAACTTCTGGGCCATTCGATGTAAGTACAGGTGAACTTGCTTGGCAAGGGCTCCTTTGAATTCCCCATTTTGAATTAAACTTGTGCATGCGGTCCACGGTAAGTTACAAAAACTCCGAGGTGCACGACTTCTCGCCACAACAGTACGAGGGGCCAGAATACAGGGATGGCACGCCTGCGTTACTTTTGCCACATGCACCCTCGCGCCCTCTTCAATGTGTTGAGTATAAACCTAAATTGACAAATCAAGCTCCATGCATCACAGTTGGCATAAGGCTCTTTTAATGCGCTGTTTCTTTTACATTTTCCTTTCAGGGAGAGGGCCACAGGGGTGGCTGGTGGTGGCACCGACCAGCCCACAAGTCAGACTCAGCTCATTCACAAGCAATAGGCTCTCGAACGGTTCTTCCAGCACGGAGTCACATCTGCAGTGAGCTGCAGATGTGCAGAAAAATACCCGCTCCCATCCACATAAAGCTTTGCATAAAGCTCTCTTTTCTCTTTATGCGTTTTCCGATTCTCTGTCGACTCAGAGTTTTGGTTAATTCTGATGATTTAGTGCAATAAACAAAGAAAACTATTACATTGGTGCCTCAGGGTTGAAGCTTTTTGATAGGAGATATAACTTTGGCAACTTTATTTTAACCTTTATTGAAAAACTGGAATATAACAGAACACAGAGAACAAAAGCAAAATATGTACATTAAAAATAATTATTTTAGGACAACATACTAACAAAGACATGGTTAAAAATTCAGGGTTAAATTTTGCTCGAGGGATGCAGCTTTTGGATGGCAATGTCTTTTGAATGGCTTTAGTGTTGGAGCTTGATTTAAACTTATCTAAATGATGATAGCAGTACTTAATATTGAGGTTTATGTTGGAAGCATTTAAATGTGTGGAGATGATATTTATCATAAATAATGAAGAATTTATTCTTCATTAATCAGGTCATGATCTTACATTTTGAAAAAAACCCCAAAAAAAACATGATGAGGTCACAATTTTATTTTGTCTCTTTCTTGTATTCCACAGCAAAAAGGAAAGACCTAAACCTTTAACAATCAATATGTAACATTCATTTGACAGAAATCGCAATAATTGTTGCATCTCTGTTTGAAATAAAAACATTTCGATCACAATGTTTATGTTTGAATACTGTGAATCCTTGAGGCAGTGGTATTTCTACTCAATATCATATACTATGAGAATCTCATATGTGCCTACGCGGTTTTGCAATGGTTGCTTTTCTATATTAACAAACATTCAAGCTCTACACTGAAATTATTGCACACCCCCAATCGGTTGAGTTTATGATAAGTGTAATAAAAGCTCACAGCCAAAGAAATAAACAACTCTTCTTTGTTTCGATATGTAGCGAGCCAACGACACTGAGTGGAGAAGCACGCCAGTTATGACCTTTTCAATACATCCCCCATCTATATTAACCTTGTAGGTAGAACAGAGAGGTGTGGGCGGGATGGACTGGCAGTGACTGTCCTTCAGGGACAAGCGTTGTGGGTGTGGTGTGCATCTGTGTGAGTGTGTGTGTCTGTGTTAAGGGGGAGGCGTACTATTAGCTTCACCAGTGAATGGATTCCATCAGCCGACTGGCAGACTGGAGAAAAGGAAAGGGTGTGATTCATTTACTCCCACCTGAACAGTTAAAACACACAGAGTGCATAGTTAAGGACTGTCATGGCACTCACTGTCTGAGTGAGGGTGAGATCACGGTTAAAAAAAAATAATGTTTCTAACACTGTTTAACCCAAACCCTATTCTGTAAAGAAAGGGATACATGAAGCAAAACTTAGACATGCACTGAAAGCCAGTGCATTTCAGGAGATCCCCTGGTCAGCAGACGGCTTGTTCTTCATGATGACTGTAACTGTGGTCAGCATAAAAACAGGACAGTTGAGTGATCCCAGATGTATGACGAGGATGAGGAGTTTTAGAAAAAGCAAAATGATGCCTTCAACGGCGAACAATCTCAGACAAATCATTATGCCTGATGATCTCTCTGCATGGTTACGGCATATAAAAGGTAAGGGATGCGGGGTCATTTTCAGGCCATGCGCACCCCGTGCTGCTTGCGCTCCTCTCTTGCCATGCCTTTATATTGCAAAATAATATAACATACACACTGAGAGACACTTTCAGGAGTAGCACCATGATCATCAGGTCTATGTCAAATGGCCTCCATCACTTCCTCAATCAGCAAATCTGAACATCTCAGAGCTTTTATGGAACATCCTGGTGAGCAGAGTGCAAAGTGGATTTCCACTTCCTTCATCCCTCAAAGCTTTCCTTCTTCAATGAAGGGTAAACATCCAATTACTTACAGTCCAGGACTTGTAAGGCAGCGCTCCATGAGGGACTCAAACTACTCTGAAGGGTGGTCCTTCTCCCTTATTAGGCACTTGATGTTCAAAGAATGTGAGCAACTGACAGTCTTTAAATAATATTATTTTTTTATTAAAAAAACCCAAAGGCTTGTGTCTTTCTGTGTAGAAATCATCTTTACGACAGTCTCATTTTTAGCCCACAGCTGTTAGGGCAGGCTTTCCAGGGCGGATGTTTAGCACAAGGAGGCATTCACAACTTCAAACCCTAATATTTAGTTTTCTTACAGCCATGACATTTTAAATCCTAGTGGTCTCTACACACAGTTTCTATTCAGATTAGTTCAGCAGTTTATGTCAATTCCAATATAAGAAATCGTATATGTTCATAACACAAGCTTATAGCCTCATAATCTCTACTGTTATTGAAGCAAATGGAAATATTTGATTTGTACCATATGTACAGAACTTTTAAGTTGTTAAATATACAAATGTAAGTCTCTTGACAACAGTTTACTGAGTGTTTTAAGGCGGTGTTTAACCTAAGCTATCCAGTAGGAGTGATATCCTGAAAATGATGGCCAACAGAGCTAGTAAAGTGAGGGAAATTGTCACACCCAGAGTAAAAGGAAAAAACAATCCGAACAGAACAACCTCTAAAAATCACAACTATAAACCTTTCTGTGCACTATGATTCATTTATTGCAATTGCGTTGCTTTGTTGCTCTGTTAGCATCACTATGGTTTGGTATACTGATTTAAGATCCACCTAGAGATAATCTTATATAATAGTCTATTACATTATTAAGTCAGCCATTTGTGGTGTTTTCTTTTTGGGTAGTTTTCTTTGAAGATCCATACGAGGTCAATAGAAAGCACGCCCTTCATACTCTTGGGTTGTGTTGTACACATAAGCGGGTCATTTTATGGTTCTAAAACAATTTAAATCTAACCTTGAGTACTCCAAAACACACACCTTATTATTATACATTTCATTGATTAAACAAAGATGAAATCGAATGGAAATGGAAAGATGAACCAAGGACCCCCACCAAACCCCAGTGACATAACCTTAGGAACCTGTTTCTTTATCTTCCAGGAAAAAGACGCAAAAGCCAAATTATGTGTGGAAATAATTTTAATGATATAAGCTTATAATATGTTCCATCATTGTATCATTGTATCATTGTATCGATTGTATCTGTCCAGACAACAAGTTAAATGATCTTTATTAATTATAATGGTGATTCTAATTTATAGGATTTTATGCATTGACTGTGGAGGACTGACATATTCAAAAATAAATATAGAAATATATACATAAATAAATACATGGTCAGTAAATATAAAAGCATAAAATAAATACACAAAAATACAGAAAATAAATGTAAGCTGCAATTAAATTATACAACGAGACATAAATGTAAATATCTAATTATATTTGCTAATTTATTTATTTCTCTTTTTAATAATCACATAATTTAGTTATTTTTCATTATAACTGTCCACTTTATTTATTGATCACTTAGTTCTTAAATGTATTTATTTATGTCTGTGTTTTAATATTTTGTCTGTTTTATTCTTCCTTTCTATATTTTACCCCATTTATTTATTTATTTATTATCTGTTTTCCTTTTCTGCATGCATTTCTGCTTCATCATGCAAATGAGGAGGGGCGGTCTTAAGGGGAAAACTGCTCCCTATTGGTTGTTTAGCATCAGTCTTCCGTAGCTAGAATTTACTGCTGCTGCCATCAATGGCTGTCGCTACAAAAGTGCAACTTCCCTATTTCCCCGACTAGATGAAGGGAAACAAAATGGAGCCGACTGGATCTGCTGATCCAGCCCTAAGCGAGCTCCCCGCACACCTGTTGTAGTTTCTGTTGGGTGAACTAGTTGGCACAATACCTGCCAACATGTGGGTCCACGTGAGCCGCTGACTGAAACACACGTTCAGAGTGTCCACACGACACATAACAAAGTCTGGATTAACAGCGATGTTTTCAAATCAAGTTGTTAAATGCCTCAGCTCACTGATCCAACATAACAGCACCCGGTAGCCGCAGCAACAAAATGGGGTAAAAATATAGAAAGGAAGAATAAAGCAAACAAAAATATTAAAACAGAAATAAATACATTTAAAAAGTAAGTAATTAATAAAGTTGACAATTATAGGGAAATATAAATAAATGAGGTGATTATCAAAAAGAGGAATAAATAAATAAGCTAATTAAAATAGGCATTTAAATGTATGTCTTATTGTATAATTTAATTGCTGATTACAATTATTTATTTGCTGTATATTTATTTTATGCTTATATATTTATTGAACTTGTATTTAATAATGTATATATTTCTAGATTTATTTTTGAATATGTCAGAGTCAGCCCTCCATAGCTGTCATGATTTGCTAAACTAAGTGCATTTAGGGTCCCTGAGTATTAATGTCTATAGACCTTTAAGCTCTCCTTTGTCTCAGTAAAAAAGCAACAGAAAATACTAATGTAAAGACTGATTTGGCAGGCAGTGATATTATTCTTTTGAAATTTGTCAAAGATTAGTCTCATTCGTATTTTCTTTTGAGCACAATAATCATATAGTGGAAAAGGTGATATTGTGACAGCCCAACAGGACAAACACCTTCCTCCAGCCGATAAAAAGAATTGGCAATAATTAAAGCTGCCAGCAGAGGTGGTGATGCAGTGTAGGAGGACTTTTTACAAAAACACCAGGATAAGGTGCAGAAATCAGAGGCAAAAACTTTACTAGTGCTGCACAGGTGTTCAAGTTTTTCTTACGCTAAAACAGCAAACTGAACTATTGTCACTACTGTAGGGATGTACTAACAGTATTTTCAAAGAGCCACTGTATGCCTGGTGTTAATAGAGCTGTTATCAAGAAGAATGTCTGGAAATAAGAGTACATACACTACAGTGTCACAGCAATATACGGCTCCAAATAGAATGAAGACGCTACTGCAAATTTCTTCAGGAATCAGCAGCTTTTCATGTATGACAGCCATTGTATGTCAGTTACACAAACACAGATCGTTGTATTTTATGAGGTGCTGATTAGGTGATCACATCAACCCAAAAGCATGTGAAAAATAGAATCCATCCATCCATCCATCCATCCATCCATGCATCCATCCATGCATCCATCCATCCAACCATCCATCCATCCATCCATCCATCCATCCATCCATCCATCCATCCATCCATCCATCCATCCAGTCTACCTATATTGCTGTTGTATCGTCATTAGAACAATCGAGTTTCTTCAGTCCTTCATTTTAACCCATTTCAGTACATTTCTTGATTTTTTTTTCACCCCGTTTTTAACTGTAGCTAATCATTGTTTTTCTTTTAGTTATTCTTGTGTATAAAGCCCCTTATGTTGCCGTCTTGTGCATGAACAGTGCTCTTCAAATTCAGACTGATTGAGAAACACTGACACTTCTCACAGCATATTGCTATTGAAACAAAGTAAACACTGACTTTAAAGACAGCACGGAAAGTGCAGTAATTACTAAGATTTTAGTATTTTAAATTTAGGATATGGTCTAAAAGAGACAAAACACTGTTGATTACAAAAGATCTTCAAACAGTGACACTTGACCTTTTTGACAGTATAACTTTAATAGTCTGACCTATCAAGGCAGCATTAAATTTCAGGGTGACAGCACAGCAAAACAGTTTTTGACTTTAGTTAATTACTGTATCATAAAAAGACACAAACATTTGATGTGTTCCCATTAGGAAACAGCATAAACACTCCTAGAGCACTTAACCACAGCTTCTCGGGCTATTTGGCAGGTATCCTGTTGTAACCATCTCCAAGAACTTGTCACAGTTCTTGTGTGGATTTAGGCTGTCCCAGCTGCTCCAGCCTCTTCATGTAATCCCAGACTGGCTCTAAGATACTGCTACAAAGACTGTGGGAGGGCCAAATGATCTGTCGCACGACTGCTTACGTTTCAAGCCACTTGAACGGATTCTTTATACCATCCCAGCTATTTGTCTAGGGTCAATCTGCACAATGAGTTATAGGCAATCGAACATGCTCCATACGGCCGGGATTCAAAAGATACAGGAGTGTGGTTTGGCCTGTTTGAGTTATCTTTCTATTCTTTCACCTTACTAGGCAAAAACCATCATTATCAATTGTTTTACTGCAAAAATATCAATATCTGATTTGTTCAACTTGGTGTATGATATTTAAATCATGACCAAAAAAACTAAAACAATTAACCAAGTTGTATTTAAAAATTTAAAGTTGTGCAGTACATGTTTTACCTTCCCACCTGTCGAGCATGGTTGTAGCATCATGTTGGAGGTCTGCTTTGCTACAACAGTTTGAATAATGAAGAGCGAGAGCCTCTTTTAAATTATTTGCATTGAATCAACACCTAACCATAACCAGATGATGCCTGGTCATGATTGTCTCTTCCAACTGGTCAATGATCTCAAACACACACCAAAACTGGGTTAGGAATGGATAAACAGGCAAACATAAAAAAGGTTTTAAAGGAGTCATTAATGCTTCTTCTAGATTTACGCCACTCGCGGAAGGACGCTAAGGTAAGCCACGACTGTCTCTCGTCAACCGAATCACCCCAGCAACTCTTTGTATGCGCATCACAGGGGTGATTCCAACAGGGACTCATCTGCAGTGCACTCGGTAAGTGTTGTTCCTTGTGTAACTTTTTAGGTTCTCTATTCTTTAATCACTTTGCTCTGACTGCAAGCGAGGAGCTTTTATTACATTTAGCTGCAGTGTCTGTGTGTGTGTGTTTGTGTGTGTGAAAGACACAAACACTCACGGCAGCGCAGAAACTGGGTAACGATGGTAAACATACCATGGCAGGGTTTCCCTCAGCGTATTATATGTCTGCCGGCCCGCCAGGCCTAGCTCGCCCCCACCACATGCCAGAATAAGGGTCGTCTGTTTATCTGAAATGCGGTGATGTTTGAGAGCGACATAAAACAGCGAGTTTTCATCCAGGAGAAAACCACGCTAGCTGTTATTAGCTCGATACACAATAAGTCCATGTCGCACTCCTCCTTCGAGCCGCATGACACCCCCCCCCCCCCATATGACACCTATTGGCAGAATCAGCCCATTTTCTGGGGAAAACCCTGCATGGCACATGAACGCAAGTAAAAAAAAGGGTATGAAAGGGGTAGGAAAAAGGGTCAGTATGAGCTCTATTTGAAAAACATTTCCGTAAAAATGACTAAACATGAATTTCATTAAATTTTCAGAAGGATGGTATATGTAAAATACCAGGTTATAACTCCTTTAAAAGACACTGACCTCACCCCAAATCAAATGTAAATTCAGGAGTATGTTTAAAAATATTTTGATGATTCTACCATTTCTGATAACAAGGTTAGTTGAACAAAATGTGTATATAAGAGTAGCTTTTGTGAATTTGAAACAAAATTTACTGCAGTTGCATATTGTATATTCATTCAAGCTTGGCAAAAGAATGATTCAGACAAATCATTAACAGACCAAAATGAATGTGTTAGAAAACCTTTTGACTGAATTTGTTGTTTTTATATCTGGAGTTAATGTTCCAACCTTTCTTTAAATCCTCTACAAAGCATTCGTACACTGATGAGTTTTGAATAAACGCCTGCTTTCTTATGTCTTATGTCAGCATCTTAGACCACTGCAGCCCATTTGACCTCATCAGTGCTGTAATTGTGTGGTCACATGTCACAAAGACCCACTAAAAGAAGAGAAGAAAACTGCCTGTAAATAGTTTTGTGCTGATTTAAAATCTTTAAAAGTTAAAAAGAAAATAGAAAATCTCTTGAATCATTAGACTAAAAACCACCGCGAGTCCATTTTAATGCCCCACCACTCGCTCATTAGAGCCAAAACGTGATTATAATTATACAGTATTATTAAGAACTAGCTGCACTTTAAAAACAACAGGATGGAGAGTGATTAAGGAACTTGTGTTTTTTTTTTTTTATTATTCAAGAAAACACAATTTAGAACTTCCCCTCAGCTGTCAAATGGACTTCTGTCTCCGCGGTATTATATAGACATTCACGTAGAGGTGTGATGAAAGGCTTTAAAAGTATTTGAAAACCGTCATCCCGTCTTCTACCTATTGATTTCTACTCCGAAATATTTACTAGTTTTAACACAAGGATAGTTGCTGCAGAAGCTAGAAGATGTTTCAACAATGACAGAGCCTCAGAGGGGATAATCAATACTTTTATCACATCCTACATATGCTAAAGCAGGCAGACAGAGAAAGCGGCTGATGGGGTGGTTATGAGATTCTCGCAAAGCTGCACCCTATTTTTAATTATATATGAGACAGAATTCACAGTGACAGAGAAGACATGCCCCTGAGAACGAGGCCTGGGTGGCACATGAACACAGGGGGCTGACCAAGTCACTTACAGGTTCAGTCACTCACATCTGAGTAGGCCCTGACCCGCTACACCGATGGAGCTCTTGAGAGGAAGGACAACGAGAAGGTGGGCTGTCCTGTACATCCACAACCTTCCCAAGCGGGGTGGAATTTCTGTCGACATCAATTATTCACGAGACCATCTCAGATAACACTCATGGGCAGGATGGATGAGGTCTATTTCTGTATAGTACTTCATAAGGATGAAGACAGGGGACATTTTTTACTTTGTGTGCTTCAGTCAGTGAATAACCACTGCTCTATGACGTGCTCCTTAGCTGGAAAAAAGGCTTTAAATATACCAATTCTTTTCCCTTTGCACACTCTACGAAATGTCAACACCTTATAGAGGATCTGAGCGTCACATTTATTGTTTGTATTCAAACACCTTTATTGTGCTGCAGGTGTTATCAAAAGGGGACTCTACAAAGGTGACAAAAGCGTCAGAACTAGGGTACTATCCCTTCACACAACACCTGCTCAATATATCCCCACATTTTCTGCTAAGGTTCCTTGGATTTTATCATGATGGTTTAAAATATTTCTTTGTGTGCTGTTATTTATAAGACGGAATTAAATCTTGGTTATAAAAAGCCCTTTCATAGCTATGTGGAAGATGTGAATCAGCACATCACAGGTACAAATAAGAGATGCCCTGATAAATTGGCTAGTGGTGACGCGCATTCTTTACCTGATCAATAGCTACGTTGTAGTCCAATAGTCACGAAAATGTTGAAGGAAAAAGGAAAATGGGAATTGGGCTTGTTTCCATCTACTGGTTTGGAGCAAATTAACCAGGGTACGCCAAGTGTAATTTCGTCAGAAGCTGAGGTTGTGCATGGGTGTAGTAAGCAGGAAGTAGTGGCTGGAAATTATCATGACCACACATCTGAGAAAAATGGACAGAGGTTTTCAGGAATGTGTTGCTATTGGGCAAGTTGTAATTGTCTTGTCATGTCAACTAGTATTGGCAATATTACTTGCAGTCTGAATACACTGAGATAAAATGCATTGCTATGTGCCTTATGGGAATATCTGGGAAGAAGCCAACAGCAGAATCAGCTCGTCAGTCATGTGAGGTAAATGTTGACTATATCAGAACTTATTCGGCAAATGTGTTTTCTTCTCCTATTATCAACTCTTTTTCGCAAAATTCAAAAAACACCTCAAGCAAGCATAAAAATCTTTTCACACTATTGAGGGAGTTATTTCAAATTTTTCCATTTCGATTACCTTTTGGGGGAGTGGTGGCCTAGTGGTTAGAGCATTGCACTTGTGTCCCAGAGGTTCTGGGTTCAACTCCCACAGACTGCCACTCTGGGTCCCTGAGCAAGACCCTTAACCCCGGACTGCTCCCTGTGCGCTGCACAGTGGCAGCCCACTGCTCCCCAAGGGGATGGGTTAAATGACATGCAAACATACGTTGCAATGACAATAAAGATGATTATTGTTTCCTAATGTGCATAAAAAGGTTGATGGAAACACGGCTACTGAGTGCACCGTATCGGAGCCCTTCAGTGTGGATGTTATTACTGAGTGAACAACAATCAAAGTTGGCTATTTCAGTATGCTCGAAGTGTTTAAAATTAAGTCAGAGGAGACAGGTATGGAAGATGCTATACATGAAACAAAATTGCATCTTCTATTACATGTCACCATCCTTCATTCAAATTATGAGGGAGTGAGAGAGATATGTTTAAGCAGATAACAGGAAGGCTGAACAAATTAAAATAAAATTTCTCTTTTAAAATATATATATTTTCTGTTTGAGCTTTACGACACTGTCATAAAAGATGCAGAATTGATTTTATCTCAGTTAGGGTAAGCATCTACAGTATATTCCTAATCAGTAATGAACAATAGATTGATTCAGTAATGATAGCCATCTCAACCAAACTATTAATAAAATGAAAGCTGCTGAAAACATTTCTGAGGATCCACTCCATTATGACAGTGTCGTTGTTCAAAATATTAGTAAAAACGTGACCGGAACCCCCCACCCTCACCTACTTTCCATAAGGCTCTTTCAGATCATGCTTGCATTTTGTCTTCAAGATGTTGGAAAATCCCTCCACCTAAACATATTGCTTAAAGATTAGATGCAATCAAAGCTGCAAGCGACTCTCTTTTATCCTCTACACTTCATAAAGCCCCTGTTAGAAAATGTTGACTAAAAGCTTACCGTTATTAAGGATTTCGTACTGTGTGACAAAACCCCGGGTCAAGATGTTTAAAAATCACCACATTGTTATTGGCAGGAGGATGAGAGGAGGTGAAAACCACATAAAATTTCACAACACCCCTTAAGCCGTCTATGTCACACAATTTCAGTTGCATAATATTGTTAGGATATAAAATGTTACTTTAATGTCCAAAGGAATGCTAACAATCTATGTTTATGTGAGGCCTACATCAGTGAATCCTCGCAAAGCTCTACAGGGACTTTGTCTTCTTATTTCCCTGTATCTAATGACCCCAGAAAGGATTTTTTTTCTCCACTCGTCAAGTTACTTTATAGAACAATCATGAGGTGAAAAGGATCCATTTGTTTGTTTTAGAAGAAATTCTAAGGTATAAGTGACCCTGAACAAAAATAAAGATGTTTACCAATATCTCACTGGTTGCATTTTTATAGAATGCAGCTACTATTACCAATGCTGTCATATGAATTCTAAAAGCTACAATAATATTTATTGTATATTTATACAATGTGGACTTTTTTCATAGTTTGGCCGATCCTGCGACTTATAGTAAGGTGTGACTTGTATTTCAGTTTTAAATGATAGATCATACTGACCAACATGAACCAAGTAGTAAACATTAGTGTCTATAGCTGCAAGAGGGCGCTCTAGGGTTGTGAAAACTATATGCTGCTCTTGTACTACTTAAAAATGTATTGAAACATTAGCTTATAGACAACAAAGATTGAACAAGTTTGTATGTTGATTCACTGTTTCAGTATGTATTCATGCAGCATAGCATTGCGTGGTGTCGCTTGAAGGAACCAGACTGCGACAGAACCCTGCTATTAAGCTAACAGCTAGCGCTAGCTTAAAGGTCTGTGTTCCCAGTGGTTTACATATTTGCTGATGCACATGAGCTTTATGTTGCTCTGGGTTATGGTCACTGTCTAATTTCAGCGTAATTTTGACAACTTTCAGTGTAACTGCCTGTTATCCTGAAATGCGCTGACAAGAAGTTTCGGGGTTGGAGTTAGTAGCTTGTTGTGCTAATTTATCCCATTCAATGTCCCTGGTATGTTCCATATTATTCAACCTGTTGTGGATTCAGTTTTGTAATTGAATAAGTTGTTTTACCACATTAAATGTATGTTTTTAGCCTTGGATCGTGTGAAATAAATTTATAACTAAATACGACTTATAGTCCGGTACGAATTACATATGTCTTTTTCCTCTTTATGACATATTTTTTGACTGATGTGATTTATATTCTGGACCGATTTATAGTCCGAAAAATACGTTATTTGTAATAACAATCATCAAGACTGGGAAAAAAAATGAATTGACAGTCTCTCACTAATAGCTATGTTATTATGTTTCCTCTTCTTCTTTCAGCTTCTGTCACACCAACTAACTTCATGTTCACCTTCACTCCATCCATAAATCTCCTCTTGGTCTTTCTCTAGGCCTCTTGTCTGGCGCTTCCAGCCTCAACATCATTCTACCAAATGTTCTCTCTATCCCTTCTCTATGCATGTCCAAACCATCTCAGTCTGGCCTCTATGGCTTTATCTCAAAAACACTTAACATGAGCTGTCACTCTGATATACTCATTCCTGATACAATCCATCCTCGTCACTCCCCGAGGATCTGGATATCTTCATCTCTGCTACCTCCAGCTCTTCTTCTGTGCCACTGTTTCTAAACCAGAGGGCATCATTGGTCTCACCACCCTCATGCACACCTTTCTATTAATTTTTCCAGATATTATTTCATCACACAACACATCTGACACTTTCTCCACCTGTTCCAACCTGCTTGAACATGTTTCTTTGCGTCTTTCCAACATTCGCCACTGCTCTGGACTCTTGACCCTAAATACTTAAAATTCTCCACCTTCTTAATCGCTGCTCCATGTAACCTCATGGCTCCACTTGGGTCCTGCTCGTTCAATGAGAAGTTCGTTTATGAGTACAAAATGGAGCATTTAAAATATATTAATTTTATTTAAATTTTACATACATTTCTAATCTTTAGCTTCCTCCAGAGATTCTTGCACCGAATAAGATTCGAATTGGGACTCTGCCTGGACCACTTCAAAATGTTAATGTGATTTCCAGTCAGGACAAAAGTGTTGGTAAAATTAAAAGATGAGTTTGAACTTACATCTTCTAAGGGGTATTGGTTTGAAAACTATTTAGTGTTTAGTAAATATCCCAAAACACAAACCAAATGTGGTTTAACAATGTAGACATCTGGCTAACATTAAGCCTCTGGGATGAGCTTCACATAAACTTGTAGGCTATGCTTAAAAGCTGGGCCCTGCAAGAAAACCAAACAATAAAAAAAAAACTCTGCCAAGGCGGCGTTAAAATTTCCAGCCAAAATTTTGCTAAAACCTTGTTAATAGCTACAAGTATGTAGTTATGTTGCATCTTGCCATAATAGACACATTTTCCTAAATATTAGGGGGTTTATGTATTTATTTGAGTCTGACCTTATGTTTGAATTAGATTAAGGATAAGATTAATACATTAAGGAAGAATTGCTGCCAATTCTTCCTTGATGTTCTTTATTGTATATTCCTTTCACCCTGGAAAAGAACTAGCTCAAATAAACAAATAAAACCCACAAATTATAAAATCAATACACTTGATGAATGGATGTTTGTTACTGACAACAATGGCAAATATATTTTGAAGACTAAAATCATGTTAGAGCCTGAATGTGGAAACCAGTCAATGGCTGGTGCATTTCCTTGTGAAATGCCAGAGATTACAGGGGTATGAAGTTGGCTGGGCATTAATGCCTTATGTAGTATAACTTCACTCGAGCAGATGTTTTTAGCAGCTGGACAAACAACAGTGGACTGAATAAAATCACATCACAGCTGACCATGTATCTCCCCGTAACATAACACAGGTATGTCAGGAGATTTTTGTAAATCCAAATCTTTGCGATAACACTACTTTTGCATTTAGGGAAAATTCACCATCATTTTATTTTAGATCACCAAATTAAGTTTGTCAAATGCATTTTATTATCAGCAGAATTCAGAGCTTGTGTCTTAATTGCACCTGTTTTGTAACAGGGTCGTTAAAGCATTATTTTTGGTCAGTAATTATGTTGGCGAAAAGACATATTGCATTGCATATTGAACGGTTGCACTGGAACTGTAATCTCAGTTACAATGCAAATTGTAGCTGAAAATAAAGATTGATTGATTGATTGATTGATTGATTGATTGATTGATTGATTGATTGATTGATGAAGCCACATAATCAAAAAACAGACGAGAAATAAAAGAAATTATAAAAGTAAGCAAATAAATATTAAAATACTTAAATAAATAGTAAACTGAAAATTGAAAATCATTACAGTAACAAAATAAGTAAATAAATCAAAAACTTTCTAAAAAAATTGGGGGGAAAAATAGTAAGAAATTGATAAATATGCACAATATTTTATACAAAATGTACAACCATGTCCAAAGTCCATGTTATAGTGGCTCACTAAAATATTTATTTAGACCCAAGAAACTCAGGTTATTGAAAATAATTCCTAACAATTTCCACCTTTATTGTTATATTCATCCTGCATAATTTAACAGAAAGGAGAAAATATAACAAAGGAACAATAACATGGTTGCATACGTGTGCACACTCTATTACGCAACCTAATACTTTGTTGTATCCCCTCACAAGGCTGAAATAAAGATCAGCTATCCAAGTAAGAGCTCCCTGAGAATTGCTCACTTGTATTGTGTAGTTAAAGATAATAAAAACACAAGTTGGAAACTGGTCCAGAATGCTGCCCAGCGACCTCAATTCGCAGCAATTAAATATTGGGTTTTACATATGACAGCAAGCCTCCTTTTTTCTCCATATGTCTGAAATGAGTATGATAGCAAGACAGCAGGATTGTCAAAAGTATCGATACTCAAACGCTGTATCTGGATAAAATACTAATTTGGCAAGGTATCAATACTAAATATTTTAGCGTATGAGGCAAACAAAGAAGGAAAACCCATAGATCTTGACAAGCCTGTGTGCAAGCAGTGCTTTAAAATGGTGACAACAAAGTCAAGCAGCACAACAAACCTGGCCAAACATGACTGACACCCTGCCCTTCATGATGAATATACGACAGGTTAGTAAATTAATTTTCCTGTTCATAATTTACTTTAACACAATAAACGTATCACTGATGTTAGTCTGACCAGTTAGCCACATTAATGTTGTGTGATTAGCTGTGGCTAGCATGCTACCAGTCATGTGCTATATTTGGGTTATTTATTTAGCATTTATGATTCTGCTGAGAAAGCATGTTCCATGTTGAGATTGAAAAAGGTGAGTTTTTTATGTTCATAAAATATTTTTTATGCCTTTAATTAATTGGTATTTCATGGTTGTCACCGTGGTATTGAAAATGGTACAGAGTATCAAATATTTTCCAGGGTATCGATATCGAGTTTGAAATTTTAGTATTGTGACAACCCTGCAAGACAGGAGCTTTTGTAACAAAGAAAACATCCAGGTCTGGCTAGACTATCCTAAAACCTTCCTAAGGAATGTGCTATGTACTGAAGAAGCAAAAAGGGCATGTTGCTTTACCATAGGGAGACATGGTGGCAGCCTTCAGGTTTTCCCAGAAATATGAAGATTAGGAGGGATTTTATTTCTTAGCATCACATTGAGTCAAAATCAACAAAAGACTAGCTTCATCAGACATAAACCTAAGTGTTAAAAAAATGGCATAACCAGACTTGCAGTGCATCCTGATAGTATTCCATAAAAAAAAAAAAAACATGAAATGCTAAAGTGTAATCACAAGATGTTTCCACAAAATATTAGGCTGTACACATTTATGCAATCAGGTGGCTGAAGATTTTCTATATTTTTCCTCTCCAATGGATTTTTCTGTTGCACAGGATATATGCCATGTTAAAGATGGGTAAAGTAAGGAAATTATCTGTCACGGTGTCAGTATTTTTTAAATCACAAAAACCTTTTAACCGGGGTGTGTTCACATTGAGAGCCACTGTTGACACAATGTCCTTGTTGTACTTACAGTTAAATAAATAAATAAATCTGTTTGGAGAAATTAACGCATTCCTCTGACACTGAATTTTAAACATAGTTTTACAGAATAAAGTAAGCCCTTAAATAAAAGGATAATAATTATGCTACGACTGAACTGTTTATTCGGCACATTCAACCTCCTAATTAGAACTTGTGTTTCCACTCTAATCATCACCAAATTACTGTACAGTACGTAGTGACTGCAGCCTTTGCGAGAGTATTTTCCCTCCTGGTTAATGGTGGCAGAAGTGAGAATTTCTTGGTAAATAATGTGTCACCTGTAATAAAAACTGAACTGGGACTTTCTGACATCCAGCATATTCACTTGAAACACTTGTTTGTTCCCGCAGATCTACATCAGCGTGTCAGAGGAGCTGACAGAGTATACTGTGGGTGAAAATTGTCATCGGCGCCATATATTTAAGTCTCAGTTTAAGCAGTGAGCGTGATGCAGTGTGGAGGCTACACGGGGGATGCGTGCTGGGGTTAGCCGCGACTTAGCCTGGTCCCAGGTGAACGAGGTTTTACTGTGCTGCTTCTGTCAGTCAGGAAGCCAGTCAGTCTGCTGGTTTCGGGAGAAGGCCGGAGAGGGGAGAGTGAGTGCACACGTGGAGAGACGGAGCCCCTCTGAACAGGCCAGTATTCCCTCCAGTCAATCACTGCCCACAAAGCTGTTGAAATGATGCAGGGTTTCTCAAGAGGCTCACAGGGTGGACGTGGGCGAAGGAGGGCCTAATGTCACACTCGCTACGCTGAGGGCGGACCTTGTCAGTTTATCATACGTCAAACTGACGACTTAGAAAGTTGTAGCGAAAAGCTCTGTGGCGCTCTGTAAGGACCGTGCGAGTGGTGTAAATAAAACCAGCATCACTTGGCACTCAGCAGAAGGTGTTAATCCCTGACTAATGAACTCAGCCTCTGCCAGTAGCTTTCCTCTTGCACCCTCGGACATCTCCACCTGTGCCTGTGTGTTGGTGCGAGTGCGCGTGGCAGTGGGGATTCGAGAGGAGAGGGACAGGCTCCACTCTCCCGTCCCCTCAGCCTGACAGGCAGAACTCAGCCGCACAATTTCACGGTTTGTGGGCAGTACACACCGCTGCCTTCCCCATCCCTGAGACCCAGAGACCCACAAAGTGTGGCTATGTGGGAGTATTAGCTTGTGCATATATAACACACGTACACAAACACACTCGGTCTGCTATTAATAGCAGGGCAAAGAACAAATCAAATATTAATCCTTCAACTCCCACCTGGAATTGGCAATAAAAATGTGTGAACTTACCATTTTGTTATTGATTTCATGAAAATGAATTTCACAGACTTTCTCTACGATGTCTTCACTCTCAAAAGTTATGAAACCAAATCCTATGCAGAGAGAGAAAAAAGGGGGGTGGGGTGGAGGGGGGGTAAAGCGGGAAAAAAACGGGAGTTAGTAGAGGGCCTCGACAAAACTTCAGCAAGTAAAAAGAAAGCACACCACAAGACAAGAGTATCATCTCGATCCAGATTCTGAAACTACTCGATTACATCTGTGGAGACTGGTTTGTGAGTGCAAAAAGAGAGAGAGAGAGAGAGAGAGAGAGAGAGAGAGAGAGAAAGAAAAGAACAAGTGAACAAGGCAGACATTGTCCTCTTTAAATCAGGAATATGATGAAATCTGCCACATTATTAAGGGCACTCAAGGACCCCCCCACCCACCCCCCCTCAAAGAGAAGATGGGAAAAAACAGCACAAAGCTCATTTAATGAGATCCAGGGAGCCCGGGCCTTGCATCTGAATTTCATTAAATGCATTTTGGGTTCTTTTTATTGAAATCTCACTGTATAACAAGCCCCCCATTTTTATGTTAATACGGGCCTTCGAATGAACGCGTCGTTGACAGAGGGATTTCCATGCCATATTTATAGGATAAAAGCTTAACCCCTCTTTTAGCACAAAGACAGAGTGACGAGATAGTTTTTACACTTTTGAACACGAGCGGATTGTGTGTCGCTGTCCTCTGTGTTTTGATGGCAACGCACAAAGCAATCCAGCTTCTTTATGGCCGGGGTTGAAAGGAAAACACATTTGATTAGTTTTTTGCCGAAGTGAAACCGTTAGTGAGCAGAAACAGCGAGTCGGACTGAGGGGGACACAAGCTGTCCTTTAAAACAGATCACCTCTGTTTGAGCACAAGCTGCTGTCAGGACACCATCGTCAAGTTATTACCGCCTAAAAAAATATTTCAGAACCCTTCAACCCTTTGCACATTTTGTCATTAGGATTTTATGTGGGACGTGTCGTAGTAGTCAACTCCTTTACTCGGATACCCTAAAAAATCCAGTACAACCAGTCATCTGGCTGAGTACTACTAGCTGTGGCAGAAAACGTACTATGGGGTAGCTTTTCTCCAGCATGGACAGAGAAGCTGGTCAGGGTGGACGACGAGAGGGATGGAGCTGAATGCAGAGAAATTCTGGGATCTTTGAGCGGCTGCAAAAGACCTGTTGACTGGGACGAAGGTTCAGCTTCCAACGCCAACCCTCATCATACAACCAGAGCTGCGAGGATACAGTTTAGATTAAAGCCCATTCATATGTGAGAATCATCTAGTCAACGTCCAGATCCAATCTACATTCTAAGAAAAGACCTTTAAATTAAAGTTCATCTCTACTGTCCATACAATTTGAATGAGCCTGAGCTCTTTTGCAAGAGAAAAGACGAAATGTCTCTATATTTGCACAACTCATGGAAATATACCCTAAAATACTTACATATGTATCTAAGGCAAACAAAGGTTCTACAAAGTATCAGCTGAATGCTGACGAAAAAACAACAACATTCCCTACTCTTTATATATTTATTTGTAAAACATTTACAAAATTATAGACCGTTTTCATTCACCCTTACAATGGTTTGTTATGGATACTTGCGTACATAATACATTCGTACATATAGACATACTAAAAGGTACACCTGCACAGACTACATGGGAGATTTGGAGTTTGTCTGAGCTGAGGTGGTTTATCCCTCCAATATCTGTGGCTGTGTTAGGTCAAAGCTGAAAATCAATGAGCACGGCTGCTTTATGGCAACATTGGATTTACAGGATTTTTGAATCAAACACGATTAAATTCCTTTATTTGTACAGTATTTTTAATGCAACGGACCAATATGGATATGGTTTAGTTCAAATACCAAACACGGGAACAAAGTGGTCACACAAAAACATCAATGTTAAATCCTTTTGTTTAGCAGCTTTGCATGTTTTCACAGTCACATCTTTGCGGAAACAGCAAAATTAAGTGTATTACAGTACATTAGACTAAGCTGCTTATTCTATTAATTCATCAGATCATCCAGACAAACACAGATTTCCTTCTCATGGGCTATTTGTGCTTCTTACCACAGCCGGCAGCCTATCACAAATCCTGACATTTTTAGTTCTGTCATAGGGTCTTTATCGCTCACTCACACTGCTCCCTCCTTCATTTCCTCTCCCATAAATAAGAAAAGATCCTCCTCAAGCTCCTTTCCTGACATATCGAAACAGTCTTGCCGGAAAATTTAATGTGGAAGCTGATTTAACATGAAAATCTAATGTAATGAGATCTTTTGAGACAGAATGTCATTTTCCAAAGAGGGGGCACATGTGAAGGGCTGGTCGGGTGAGGGGGTGGAGGAGCAGGTGATCAGGACAGACAGGGGTGGGGGTGGGGGGGGGGTTGCTGGAGTGCCTTCTTTCTGCCGCTCACCCCGCACCTCCAGCACAAGCAGCACTTTTGACAACCAACAAATCAACCGCAAGGAGTAATTTGTCACAGAGGAGCGTGGAGAGAGAGAGTGGAGTCTGGGGGAACGGAGATGGCGGAGAGAGAAAAAGAGGAAGAAAAAAAAAAAAAAACCGGTGGCGATAAGGGGGGGGTTGAGGGGAAAAAGACAGAAAAAGTGACAAGGAAAGAGGTTAACACACATGGCCCCTGTCGCCACACTCTTTCCTGCTGCTACAGGCAGCTCCTCCATCAAGTGACAGGACATTTTCCACTGCAGCACTATACCCAGCGAGGTCATGGCTGAGCCACGCCACCACAGATACCACCAGCAGGGCTCTTCCACCCATGACTGCATCGCTTTAAATGAACACAAAAAAGACTTTTTCCTTCTATGGTGTCAACTACTCGTAGAATGGATCTGTCAGCTACTTTTACAATGTTCCTTGGCACAGGTACAATGATTATAACAAAAAAGAAAGAAAAAAAAATCGTCAAAGTCAATATTTTTCTCCCTTGCTGGCTCAGGACACATCTTATCCCCTGTGGGCCGTCTGGACCTCAGTTGCAGCTTTTGCAGGGCACTTCCTGTGCTACTACGCTGTGTCGCGGACCTTAGAGGGAACTGCAGGCCACGGCGTAGCCCCGGCGAAGACATTCCTCCTCCTCCTGCAGGTTGTCAGCACATTGAGGCTGTCCTCTGGTATCCTGGCCCTTCGCCTCCCCCTATCCACGCCAAGCAGGAGGCTGACCTCCACAAAACTATTAAAGCCTGTCAACTCTTCCTGACACAAGCGGAGAGGTGTCAACATGCTCACAAAGAAGAGCCTTTCACAGCTTAAACAATAGCCTGCAAATGGAAACACGTGGATGTCTTGTAGGAAGGATGATAATAGGTGTTATAAGGCTACTGGCTGAGGCCTCTTGGCTGTACTCGCTCACACTTATTAGCCAGAACTGGCCTTGGCCTCATCTCATCACTCGGCGGGATCGGCAGGGAGCCCACTTTCACGGCCCTTTACCAGCTTCATCATGGTCGGTCTTTATTTCGCACTCAGCGCAGGTTTCTCTCTCTTTGTTGCTCTAATGCTTTCCACCCACCTTCAGTTGCTCAGCATCTCCAAGATTGACAAACAACTCAGTCTGGCACACGCGGATCATTGGAAAACCCGCAAATTGATGCAGAGATGTTGGTTTGGCATGAAACTAGACATTGGCGCATCAAAATTCCTTCGTTCAAAACTTAGATGCCTTTCTCTCATTTTTTATCTGACGTCTGAAATGACAACTTCTGCTTAGATATTAGAAAAGGCTTCAAAGTAAAACGCAAAGAGTTCTGGTATGGAGAATTTATACCTGTTGTGGCGTATTGTTGGAAAGATTTGTGAGGGCATGCAGATGCATGGAGGAAAAAACAAGGATGACAAATTTACAGCTGCTACAGACACATCCCCAACTCCCTGATGACTGCAGCTAAATATAAAGCAGTAAGTGCATGACAGTGAATGCAAAGCACATATGTATCATTACTGATATACAAGGTGTACACCTGGTGCTCATTCGAAACCTTTCTGGGTCAATGTTCGGCTCGAACAAATCAAAAGAAACAAAAAGAGACTTCAGGTTGGCGCGTGCATGCAGACTATCTTCATGAAAATCAGCATTGCTTGAATTTTTGCAGGGTTGATTGCTAATATATGTAATAAAGGCAATCTGGGGTGTAGCAGGCAAAGTCCCAGTTTTTGCTAGGGGCGTTGCGGGTTCAAATCCTGTATAAGGCATCTGACTTAAAAGCTCTTCCAATTTCGTGTAGAAGTTGTAAAGACTTTCTATGGCAACTCCTGAATAAGGGAGCAGCCAAAAGGACTCACAGCTGCTAACATTAATAATTTAACTGTGAACGCTGTTTAAGTGTTACTATATGGTATTTAGATGTTGCCATGGCATTTACCTTTTACTTTAGGTTATTTCGTTTATTTTTTTGCTAATTAAAATTTTTGAAGTGTTTATGGTATTTACCTAATATAAAATTTTATTTACATGTTAATATAGGTTATTTACAAATAATATATGGTTATTACCCGACAATGTAGGTTGTTTTCTAACTAATACACAATCATTTGACTGTTTGTAAATGCTATTCACCTGCTTCTATATATTAATTATGCTATTATTATGCTCCGCATCCCAAACCACTCTAAATATTCTTAAAAGCAACATTCAGCAAAAAAATGTTTCACATGCATAACAAATTTTGTTCAGTATTTTTTATATATATTTTTGCAATATAGAATACAACAGCAAACACTTTGCCAGTGGAATTTCATTAACCACTTTTTATTGCGTAAAGATAAAGTTAAAAAAGCAAATGTAAATACACCAGAAATTGGCCAAGTCAGGCCTACGGCTTGTGGAATTGACAGAACACGTTTTAGGCAGGTGCTGCACAAAAATGCACTTCACTGATGATCTGCACATGTGAGCACTTCTGAACACTTTTCTGGCCTGGAGTATTCAGGTGTGTTAACACTCTGCCGAAACTGAGAGAGACCCGCAAATCTAGTGATGTAAATCTGGTCACTTCAAACATCTAAGAGCCAGTCATTTTACACTCCAAATATTGGAGCTAATGTAAAATGATAAAGTCTGATGAACTACAATAATTAATAAGTATAACTGTTGTGACAAAGTTGTCTGAAGAAAACGTTCCCCAGCTAGAAAACCAAAACAAAAAAACAAAGTAAGTCAATTTGGAAACAAAAATTATCCTTTAGGTTCCTTCAAGCTATTAAAGCCAAAGGCAGTTTGGTTTATCAATAACTAATTTGGGCATCCCCAGTCCTAAAAGGCCACATTCCTGCATGTTTTAGATATTTCCCTGCTCAGACATACCTGATGCTGACAGTTTAACTATATCCTCAGTCAGTCACCAAGTCCTGCGGGAGACTGCTGATGACATATTCAGGTGTGTTCGACCGGGGAAATATCAGAAATATGCAGAGCATTCCTGACCTGAACTGCCACGATGCTTTCACACCATTGAATTTAGCTCAACAATGTAAATAATAACACTGTAATATGAGCTTTTATCCAGGTAAATATTGAAAACATTCACACTCACTTTTGTACAAATGCTAGCACTGCTAAAGTGGGAACTCTGGATATTTTGCATTGTTTAATTATGTATTGACTGCAAATACAGTCATACTCCACTATTAACATTAAAAACTGCAACTATGCTCTGGACATTATGTCCCATCCAACCTCTCCATATTCCAGATGCAAGTTGTAAAAATGGAGGAATGTGTTAATAGCTTTGCTATAGTTCGCTTTGTAATAGTTAGCTTTCACTATCCAAGCTAACTGTAATGGGAAACACAAAATTATACCTAAGTAATAATGTGTATCCATTTAAGCACTGTATGCTACTGTACATTCCCTAATAATCCAGTACTGCTTGTGCCTGATTTAGGAATTTAGGAAACCGACAGAAGTACATTTGCGTAGTTTATCAAGGTTGAGGTTGTTGAGAAACGTCTAGTTGTTAGAGAGCAAGGCGTTTGCGTCTTTGAGACGCCCCAAAGGTCAGTGGTTCAAAACTCAGTCTGTCACTGTGGGTCCCTAAGCAAGATCCTTGACCACAGATTGCTCCCTGTGCACCACTCAGTGTGGCAACACACTACTCCCTAAGGGATAATTATTTATTCATTTTTTTAAGATTTAAAATGTCAGCACCGCTTTCAGAAGATTTTATTTTATTTTTTTTGCTGCAAACTTTACAATAGAAACAGAATGCAGTATAGGTCAACATGAAACTTCCTTCTTAAGTAACTGCCTTAACAATTCATTGTTTAGTTGATGTTCCTACACCCTGTGCATGAATGAGGCATTTTCTGATTTAAATGGGCAACAATAATCACCAACATGACCTAGAAACATTTTCAAACCCAGATTCCAAAATTGGGGTTTTGCCTGTAGCGTTTCACCTTAACTGCAAAGCCACTTTTACACATTTATTACTGTGATTTATTTCAGTTGGCATAAAGGACCCAGATGCATAAAAAGCTAATGCTCCAACAGTTGGTGCTGTATATTTTTCTGATGTGAACTGTGTGTAATGAGAGCAGGCTGCTGCTGAGCAGCTCTGACTACTGGCCCTGCCAACAAAGCCTAAGTAAGTGCAGGAACCTGCAGAACGTGTCAACTGTGTCTCCTGGGAAACAAAACGAAGGGACCGGAGCCCCCCTGACAAGACCTGCACAGACAAACTCACAGGGACAAACAAAAGACAAACATGTGGGCCTGACACACTTACAGTCACACACATACACTTATGCCTCAGTGCTATGGGTCAGTTGTGCATCCTATGTGGAGTTAAAACTGCTCCACCTTCAGTTCCCCAATGAATCAAGTGATTGCGCCCTAATTATAGATCACCCAACCCTCACCTGTCTACTGAACAGAAAGTCTCCGGAAAGCTCCTGTTCTGTCTTCCTGTGTGTGCGCTCTATCTTCCAAAGCCCTATCTTGTAATGCAGAGAAGCAGGGAGAGGCAGTTCGAACACCCACGGCACAGTTAGACTTCTTTGATCAGTATTTCCGTCTGCTATTACTAGAGATCTAGAGCCTCGGGCATTAATCCTGCGTTTAATACAGTCAACCGCATGAACTTTCCAGCAGCAGAGGGCAAATCAAGCTGGGTAGGTTCTGACTAATAATACATTTAGGGAAATATTTTAACGGAACACTGTTTACCCCTGATTTCAACGAAAGCATATTATATGTTAGTTTAATCACTGCTACAAAAAGATGCTCACAAAAAAATAAAAGCTCATGCACAATAAATGTATTTGATGAATACAAATAAGAAAGCATTTTGGAAGGAGATTAAAGCAGTAGTTGGTAATTTTGTTCAGAAACAATTTGTTATACTGAGTAAAATGGTCCTTTCATCCTGAAAGTAGTAAATACATTATGTATTCTGATGCACTCACATAACGCCAATGTGCGTCTACATTCCTTGTTAGTCTCTGCTTGCTGTCTGCACATGCGCACTTCTAGTGTTTATGTATCTGGTTAGCTTTGGTGTTAGCTTCGATGTTAGCTGTTAGCTGCTCTCACTGTGTACTTTGAACATGGCTGAGGGTCACAAGAAGTAAACTGCGTGCACGTTTATGAGAAGAACAGGAAGGCCTCAGTGTAGAAAAAAATATTTGCGTATGCAAATTCAAAAAGGGACTTGGGGAAACTTCGGGGGAAAAAATAGCTGCCCTTAGCTTTAAATCCAATCCTATTTCATTTTAGTTGTGTAAAAAGGCAGGAAGAGTTTCAAAAACAGCCAATGACTTTTGTTTGAGTGGAGGAAGTTAACAATCTTCCGATGTGAAATAATATGAACATTGGGAAGAAACCAAAGAGCAGACATTTGGGAAAGTGGGACAAATAGTAACAAAATTAGGTCAACTTGATATATCACAGTATTGCACTACAAGTGCGACTTTCATGATTTTTATTAAATGTTCTTATCAGGGGGGAATTGTGTATTTTGTCCAGAATAATGACAATTTGTATGCAGCTTATATTTAGGATATTTTATTTTTGAAATCAATAAAAAAGCAAATTAAAATTCCTACAGTGTTTAATATTATTTTCATTTTACCCTAGGATGAATATTTATTTTGTTCTAACAGATGTGAGAGACCCTAAAAACAAGTTCTGTCATACTTCATATTTTAGTTAAATGTTTTACTCCCCATTGATATTTTGGTTAATACTGTATAAAATATATATTTAGTCAACTAAAAATAAACCAAAAATAAAATGACTCAAACATGACTAAACTTAAATTATAGTTAGATTAAAAATTTAAAACTAGATGAAAACTGTTCTCAGAATTAACAGTCAAACAATTCTATCTTGGTGAAATTTGCATATCAGCTCCACTTTTCCTGTTTTGAAAATATGCAATGACTCGCTGTCTAAACGATGTTACTCGAGGCCTCAGTTTCCCAATTGGAATCATTTCTAAATAAAACTACAATTTCAGACACAGACTGGAATTACTTTAGCTTTGTTTGATTTTCTCTGGGGTGGGAGGTTACTGTGTGATAGTGTCTTAAAGGGGGATTAAGGTGGCATGTAAACAGCTTTGTTCATTACAACCATCTTGCGGTACTGCTCGCTGTGACTACAGCTGTCCATTAAAAAAAAAACAATAATAATTTTATTCTAAAGGTTGCTAGCACAAAGCAGAACATGTACGTATGAAGTTCACCTGTACATTGTACTGTATTTATTGGACAGTAAGGGTCTGATTTGGTTGAACATAATAATCATTTTTTAATGTTAATTGCATCAGTTTGGCTCTTTTATGTCAAACTGCTTGAGAAAAAAAAAGAAAAACTTAAGAAAATATGTCAGCCTCAATCTAAAACGCTGAGTAGGTGTGGGAATGCTGCAGCCCCCTTGGGGCTTCACCAAAGCTAATGTCTCTGTGGAACTTATCAGCACAGTGTGGGGTATGTCAACCCTCAATTTGAGCAACATATAAAGGTGATGATTATTGTGCTGTATGTGTAGGTGGCTGTCTGAGCAGGTGGTATAAGATTTGGCTTAAAAAAAAAAATTGAGTCACAATAATCCCACGTTGTGTGAGTTAGATTGTTAGCAACAGTTGTCCTGTTTTTAAATGCTGAAACTAATTAGGTTAGACAACATTTAAAAAGGACGTCTCATTACTGAAAAACATCATGAATAAGCTTTTAAGAACAGATTCAAACAACGTGTCAGAGCAGAGAACAATTAGCCAAGTAGCAAGACCATAAATTGATGTAATTAGATAGTGGTCTGACTGCGGTTCCTTTCACATGGCTGGCCTTTATGATTTTATAATGCCCGAAGTCTTATTTAATAAAAACTTTATGTCTGATCATTACCCTTGATTTCTAAAAACAGTAGATACAAAAAAAAAAACAATACCTTTAAAAATGGTATTTATATCTGCAACAACAAACCAAAAGTCCTGTTTAAATGATTACAATGTATAATTTTATTAAGTGCTAAAGTAACAATATGGCTGCTTCCACTGCATATTCTGCAGAGCAACTGGGCTCAGCATGCATGCTGAGGAAACTAGTTTGTCTGCGCTATTTAGGTCAGCTTTCAGTGCCGGCCATCAATTTCTACCGTCCTACTTAAAGAGACGCCCCGTCTCCATACGATCACGCACAAAGCTGAACGCACAAACAGCAACACTGGGCTAACCTGTGAGGCCTGCAACCACATCAGTGATTTCACTAATGTATTTATCACTGAACTTGATCCAGACCATCGAGAGGCTGAAAAGATGTCCGTAAACTTAACAATCAACGCAAATCCTGGGTCACAGCGATGGTCTGATGGTAGTGTGGTCAACAGTAATACATCTCAAAAGCACCACGGTGAGAACTTACGAAATAAATGTGGCTCTATGCACCTCTTTAGTGTGAGTTCAAATGCTCTCTAAGTCAAGAAAGACCCTCATTACTGCCAAACAATGTAACCATAAGTGCGAATTTCTCTCCCCCTATATGATCACAAGGCTGCTCAAGAAACAACTGAATAGAAGCAATTATCTATGGAGAAGGTGACTAACTACCCCTTTACTCAAAGGCCCCCGAACAGCAGGCTAAGAGTTGTGTGTCAAAGCTGTGCTGAAAGAAGCAGAGAAAAGAAATGTCAAATAAACCTACAATAGAAAGAGGGAATAAAAAGAAAGAATGTAATTCCAATAAATTAAAACCTGCACTCCACGGAAATTTCATAGTCAAGTATGAATAGAAGGAATCAAAGATTATCGCTGAGGTGGTTCAGAAAATAAAAGATGAGTATCTAGCAGCTCCAAAACTCGGGACACACTTTTGACCGTTTCAACAAGTACAACAGTCTCTGAGGAGGAAAGAGTTAAGGAACCACTCTGTCTTATTGATTATTCATTTTCAGAATTATTTTTAAACATTTGTTCCCTCAGGGTTTATCTATATGGAAGTAGAAGAAGGATGTGAATTTAGGCAAACAAAACTCCATACAGAGCTTTGCAAAAAATATCCCTTCATGTTTTTCACCTTTTGTTACGTTACAACCACAAGCCTCGATGTATTTTATTGGGATTTTATGTGATAGACTGACACATTGAGAACACAGCTGTGATGTGGGAGGAAAGGGATGCATGTTTTTTTTTTTTTTCTTTAAACACTTCTACAGCTGAATGCTTTTTAGGTATATCTCTACCAGCTTGGTACATCTGGAGACTGGCATTTTTATTCATTCTTAAGTGCAAAACAGCTCAACCCCGATCAGATAGGATGGAGGGCATCTGTGAACATCAATTTCCAAGTCGTCTCAATTAGATATAGGTCTGGACTTTGACTGGGCCATTTTAACACATAGCCGTGCATTGATCTAAACTTTTTCATTGTACAGTAGCTCTGTAGTTTTAGGGTTGTTGCTTTGCTGGAAGCCGAATCCCTGCCTTATCTCCGGTTTCTTTACAACAGTTTTCTTTTTGTCAGGGCTATCCAGTATTTAGCTCCATTTATCTTCCAATGAACTCTGAGCAGCATTCCCACAGCAAGATCCTGCTAAAACCCTGTCTTATACCGTGGGTGGTGTGCTCACGCTAATATGCAGGTTTAGCTCTCTGCATCAGATAATGGATTGCCAAATGCTCTGGATGATGGTCAAACCTTGGTATATATTTCAATCAATGCCCTGTCTGGTGTCTCTTATTGGTGCTGTTTGTTCACCATCATCCTCTAATAAACCTCTGAGCCCTTCACAGAACAGCTGTATTTATACTGAAATTAAACAGAATATAGATGTTTTTTTTTTTTTCCGGTCCAATTATGTGACTTTGTAAGGTAGCTACAATTTATTTAGGGGCATTATAGCAATAGGGACGCAACAATACATTAATCCGCATCATATATCAGTTAAAGGATTAGCAATCCAATTGATGCAAAATGAAAATATCGATCCATATCATCATTTTTAACATACGCCTTTATTTTGAAATTCAGGCATGAGACTATAGTGAACAGGTGATCTAATATTATTATTTAAATTAGAAGGATGTTGTTTTTTTATTTAAATGGCTGATGCCTGTAAGAGCTTAAAAATAAAATGGTCAAATTGTAATTTTTTTGTGAGTTGATGTCAATGATGCGTAGATAATATCATATCAGTCACATCGATTGGAAATCGTAAGAGACTTTGTTATATCAACAAATATCGTATCTTCATCTAAACAAATCAATATAACATTATATTGTGACAAAGCTGGTGATTTACAGCCGTACATAGCAAAGGGACGTGAAGACATACACCACACCTTTCAGAGTTTTTATTCTTAGAAAAGATATTTAAAACCATGTATCGTTTTCCGTTCAATTCCAAAACTGTGTTTGTTTTTGTTTGTGTTGGTCTATCGCATTAAGTTCAACAACAATGGAAGAATTTCAAGCAGTAAGAGGCTGAGCCTATATGCGCATAAAGACAGAACCCAACACTAACATACGGACATACTGAATGAAATGTGAGCATACACTCTAACCTATAATGGATGGCACAAATTACCCTAAAATTCTTCCAATATGCACCACTTGGACCACACATTTCCACCCAGTCAGATATCCCTGGCCCATTTGGCAACACCACTGTGACTGGCACCGTTTAAAATTTACAAAATGAGTTCCATTACTGCCTGAGAGGTTAATGAATAATCACAACACACTCAGATTCACATATCACTTCACCAAACCATTTTTGCCCGTGCACTGACTCTTTATGGACAAAATGCACTCTCAATGCACCCTCATTGTCCTTGCACACATGTCCCAGCACTCTGAAAAGATGATTGTGCTGTGAAAGTAGATCTCTCTGTGTTTATGTTTTTTTTTTTCACTAAAAAACATGTTCATATATTCCGTGTAGCCCAAAAATGTCAAATAGTGGTGAGAAATATGGATTCTGGTGGGTAGGTTTAGGCTGTAAAATGCATGTTGTTAATGCAGAGCCAAACAAAAACAGTAACTATTTTTGCTCTTGCAATTAGGTCATGAGATGCCAGGGTCTGCTTTCTACCAAGTCCATTTAGGAAAGTAAAAAAGATGCTCCCTGCATCTCTCTCAGCACACATCTTTTCCTCTTCTCTACATTAATAATGTGTCCCTGCAAACCTTCTTTAAGTGCAGGTGCCAGCGTAAAGACAGGATCAGCAGCAAACAGTGTATTTATCCTCTCTCCAAAAGAAAAAAAAAAAAACATTCATACACAATCTGGACTGGAAGCAGTCGGGCAGAGCAAAGCAGGATGGACGATTAGCCATCCTAAAATAAATTAAGCTGGCTAAGGGCAAACCATCCCTAGCAATAAACAACTGGCCTAGGACTTAAATATGCCACAGAACGGCATTGTTTAAAACATGTTTAAAAACACCCAAACTGTGAGCTGTCAGTCAGCTGTGTATCATGACCAAAGCAGGGGAATGCTCCCAAACTTCTAAACCTTAAAAAAGGCTGTTTCAAAGCGTTTCATGCTGATAAAAACAGAAACCCCAGTCTAAAACAGATGTATCACGGTCAAATGTGTCCAGCCTCTAAGATAATTTCATATATCTCCTATTAATTGCTCAGTAGTCAGTTACATAGTGCTAACAGCGACCACATTACATATCCTATAGAGCAGGGGGTTCCCAAACATTTCAACCGCTCACCTACTAAGTAACAGTGCCAGAGACTAGCGACCCCCTTTTAGGCGCAGGCTTTTTTTGGTTCTTATAAATTATGAGAATAAAGCAATAAATAAAGAAGTCATTTTATTTTCTCTCAAGAAAAGCATAGTCTTCCCCACTGTGTTAGAATAAGGAATGTTAAGCATCTTGCTTAGTTATGGTTTGGTATCTTACGGCTTTTGCCATATAGTGCTCCGCTTGATTTATATATGCGAGCAGCTTTGTTAGATTTCATGCCGGGACTATTTCATGTTCAACGGACACAGAATCTGGAAGGTAGAAGAGGGAAAAAATGGAGATAAACAAATAAAACAAAATGCTAAAAGGGAGAAAAGGTGAAAGAGAAAGAGGAGAGGATAGGGAGAGAGCAATATAACATCCTCTGAGTCTGCTTCTACACCTGCAAAGAGAGATATAAAAGGAACAGCAAAACCAACCGATAAAGTATTGCAGATAAAAACAACCAACATCTTGATTCCAAACACTAAAGAACATACAGTATTATTAAATACAAAATATTAGGGCTGGGCAACGATTAAAATATTTAATCGCGATTAATCGCCCTGATTAATCGCGATTAATCGCGATTAATCGCGATTAATCGCATTGTATTTACAAACTCCAAGAATGAATTCAAAAGTAGTGTAAAGAGCACTTTTATTTTAATGTTCTGCTGCCATATGAACAAAAGTGTTGTAACATTTGTAGCACTTATCAGTAACACATATTTAGTGTAAAGCTCAACTAAAAACATGTAAAACAAAAAATAGCAATAATAATAAATTAAAGCTTATTGCCACTGACAGGGAATTCTCTTTATGGGGAAAAAATCTACCAAAAACAGGCAATTTCTGAGGTAACAGCAGGGAGCAGCATTACCATTTTATGTTCAATACCAAAGTTTAACTTGGCAGTGGTTACAACTAACTTGTTTCTGTCATATTCGATGCTGGAAGAACTTTAAACTGAAATGCTTGCTAACTCGATATACTTGCGTTGCTTGCGTTTATTTGACGTTAACACGCGGTTTTTTGTTGTTGCTTTTTCACGTGCATATAGTGAATGGCAGGGAAAAACAGGCAAAAACACATGGATACTTTGAAACGAGAAGCGACTTCACCGACGGCGTCTAAGCAGACCCCCCCGCTCCGCACAAAACTTGTTCCGGCCGCCAACTCACCGGCCAACTCGGTGAGTTGTTCCGGCCAGCACCGCCTCGGTGCTGGCCGGAACAAAACTTGTTCCGGCCAGCACCTTTCTTACTCTGAATCTGAGCTTTGGCTGACAGCGAGGTTATTGGCGCATTATCGCCACCTACTGTTCTGATTCAAACCCCTACACTGCAGCAACAGACCTTCACAAAATAAAAGCATGTGAGCAACATGCGTTAACGCGCGTTAAAGAAAATATCGCCGTTAATGGTCTAATGAGTTAACGCGAAATTAACGCGTTAACTTGCCCAGCCCTACAAAATATATAAAGTGACAGCTAAAGAGAATAGGGGTTTTCTGTATAAAAGTGAATCTGTAAGTACCTGGATTCAAGCACCAATAGGTGTTTGTGAGAGTGTGCTTGTGTATGTAAGGTTTATCCATAAGAAAAATGCTCAATAGTGGTTGTGAGGAGCCAAAGATTGTTGTGGAAGTTTGCATGCTTTGTGTGCGTGTGTAATGATGGAGATAAGGAAATGGAGCCTGTTGTGGTGTAGAATAGAGGGCCGATCACAGATTTTAGTAGGGTTTAAAAAATTTTATGGGCCGGAAATATTGAAGCCCTCTCACCTGCCTGATGAAGCGTTTGTGTGTTATTAAAGAACTAGGAAGAATAAAAAGAAAAGAGAAAAGAAAGAGAAAGTGATGGTTTGGTATCGCGTTTACAAAAATGAAATGAAATAGTTTCAGCACGTCAGCTTCAAATTTAATAGTGTTAGGACTTTGAAACAATTATGCAAACAACTGTGTGACTTATTCTTATTCCATAATATTTTCTGGTAATATTATGACACAATTCTCATAATGTCTTTATTGTTGCCACAGTTAAAGAAAATAAATTGGCCAGAGGGAGTAAATCTTCAAAAAAAAATTTTTGAGATTGTACAGTCAGAAATTTGGATCATCTTGTGACGTCCACTTTGGAAGCCTGCTATAGAGCACCTGGATTTGAAAAATGGGCACAGAAAACATATGTGTAAATTCATAATCAGCCCCCAGAGCATCTATTACGAAGGCTTAAAATAATATTATGTGAAAATGTATGTCTCTATAGCCGGCCTGATGAAGATATAAAGCTAAAAATTAAGGCCGGTATAGCCAAATAGAC